>NW_028170573.1:41457-71457 GCF_963971535.1 Notolepis coatsorum
ATACAAATTAGTAGGGAGTAGGATATGAACCTGGTTTAGGGTAAGGGGTGTAGGGGGAGGGAATAGGATATGAACCTGGTTTAGGGTAAGGGGAGTAGGGAGTAGGGAATAGGATATGAACCTGGTTTAGGGTAAGGGGTGTAGGGGGAGGGAATAGGATATGAACCTGGTTTAGGGTAAGGGGTGTAGGGGGAGGGAATAGGATATGAACCTGGTTTAGGGTAAGGGGTGTAGGGGGAGGGAATAGGATATGAACCTGGTTTAGGGTAAGGGGTGTAGGGGGAGGGAATAGGATATGAACCTGGTTTAGGGGGAAAGGGGTGTAGGGAGTAGGGAATAGGATATGAACCTGGTTTAGGGTAAGGGGAGTAGGGGGAGGGAATAGGATATGAACCTGGTTTAGGGTAAGGGGAGTAGGGGGAGGGAATAGGATATGAACCTGGTTTAGGGTAAGGGGTGTAGGGAGTAGGGAATAGGATATGAACCTGGTTTAGGGTAAGGGGAGTAGGGAGTAGGGAGTAGGATATGAACCTGGTTTAGGGTAAGGGGAGTAGGGGGAGGGAATAGGATATGAACCTGGTTTAGGGTAAGGGGAGTAGGGGGAGGGAATAGGATATGAACCTGGTTTAGGGTAAGGGGTGTAGGGAGTAGGGAATAGGATATGAACCTGGTTTAGGGTAAGGGGTGTAGGGGGAGGGAATAGGATATGAACCTGGTTTAGGGTAAGGGGAGTAGGGAGTAGGGAGTAGGATATGAACCTGGTTTAGGGTAAGGGGTGTAGGGAGTAGGGAATAGGATATGAACCTGGTTTAGGGTAAGGGGTGTAGGGGGAGGGAATAGGATATGAACCTGGTTTAGGGTAAGGGGTGTAGGGAGTAGGGAATAGGATATGAACCTGGTTTAGGGTAAGGGGAGTAGGGGGAGGGAATAGGATATGAACCTGGTTTAGGGTAAGGGGAGTAGGGGGAGGGAGTAGGATATGAACCAGGTTTAGGGTAAGGGGAGTAGGGGGAGGGAATAGGATATGAACCTGGTTTAGGGTAAGGGGTGTAGGGGGAGGGAGTAGGATATGAACCTGGTTTAGGGTAAGGGGTGTAGGGAGTAGGGAATAGGATATGAACCTGGTTTAGGGTAAGGGGAGTAGGGAGTAGGGAGTAGGATATGAACCTGGTTTAGGGTAAGGGGAGTAGGGAGTAGGGAGTAGGATATGAACCTGGTTTAGGGTAAGGGGAGTAGGGGGAGGGAATAGGATATGAACCTGGTTTAGGGTAAGGGGAGTAGGGAGTAGGGAGTAGGATATGAACCTGGTTTAGGGTAAGGGGAGTAGGGAGTAGGGAGTAGGATATGAACCTGGTTTAGGGTAAGGGGAGTAGGGGGAGGGAATAGGATATGAACCTGGTTTAGGGTAAGGGGAGTAGGGGGAGGGAATAGGATATGAACCTGGTTTAGGGTAAGGGGTGTAGGGGGAGGGAATAGGATATGAACCTGGTTTAGGGTAAGGGGTGTAGGGGGAGGGAATAGGATATGAACCTGGTTTAGGGTAAGGGGTGTAGGGGGAGGGAATAGGATATGAACCTGGTTTAGGGTAAGGGGTGTAGGGAGTAGGGAATAGGATATGAACCTGGTTTAGGGTAAGGGGTGTAGGGAGTAGGGAATAGGATATGAACCTGGTTTAGGGTAAGGGGAGTAGGGAGTAGGGAATAGGATACTAACCTGGTTTAGGGTAAGGGGAGTAGGGAGTAGGGAATAGGATATGAACCTGGTTTAGGGTAAGGGGTGTAGGGGGAGGGAATAGGATATGAACCTGGTTTAGGGTAAGGGGTGTAGGGGGAGGGAATAGGATATGAACCTGGTTTAGGGTAAGGGGAGTAGGGGGAGGGAATAGGATATGAACCTGGTTTAGGGTAAGGGGAGTAGGGGGAGGGAATAGGATATGAACCTGGTTTAGGGTAAGGGGAGTAGGGGGAGGGAATAGGATATGAACCTGGTTTAGGGTAAGGGGAGTAGGGAGTAGGGAATAGGATATGAACCTGGTTTAGGGTAAGGGGAGTAGGGGGAGGGAATAGGATATGAACCTGGTTTAGGGTAAGGGGAGTAGGGAGTAGGGAATAGGATATGAACCTGGTTTAGGGTAAGGGGTGTAGGGGGAGGGAATAGGATATGAACCTGGTTTAGGGTAAGGGGAGTAGGGAGGAGGGAATAGGATATGAACCTGGTTTAGGGTAAGGGGTGTAGGGGGAGGGAATAGGATATGAACCTGGTTTAGGGTAAGGGGTGTAGGGGGAGGGAATAGGATATGAACCTGGTTTAGGGTAAGGGGAGTAGGGAGTAGGGAATAGGATATGAACCTGGTTTAAGGTAAGGGGTGTAGGGGGAGGGAATAGGATATGAACCTGGTTTAGGGTAAGGGGAGTAGGGGGAGGGAATAGGATATGAACCTGGTTTAGGGTAAGGGGTGTAGGGGGAGGGAGTAGGATATGAACCTGGTTTAGGGTAAGGGGTGTAGGGAGTAGGGAGTAGGATATGAACCAGGTTTAGGGTAAGGGGAGTAGGGGGAGGGAATAGGATGTGAACCTGGTTTAGGGTAAGGGGTGTAGGGGGAGGGAATAGGATATGAACCAGGTTTAGGGTAAGGGGAGTAGGGGGAGGGAATAGGATATGAACCTGGTTTAGGGTAAGGGGTGTGGGTGCAGGAGGAAATGGTTAAAAATGTGAGCGCCAGGTACATGCTGATAATATCAAGTGATCTGATTCTGATTCTGATTCTGTGAACCTGGTGCCGGCGAAGAGACTCCTGTGGAAACACAAGTCGTGACACTCTTGATGATGAAAGCCTAATTAAACAATGACAACCATGAGGCTCCATACAGTCAATAGGAGAAAGTGACACGACCCATTACTTACTCATTTGAGCAGATTTCTGGTCCCATAGTTTTTAACGTTACATTTTATGAATCTTGAATGTTACAATAGAATCACCAATCTATTGTCATTGGAGCACGTTTTCTCTTCCTTCTTGAGCATATCACAGTTTAGAGCCTTTTTGTTCTTGTCTTTCATCGTGCCTTCGTATATCTATGACTCAACAAACAACGGATTAGCAATTCATGCCCTACATTAATCTTGCATTGAGGCACACTATGAATCTATATATCTGTTGTTGCCCTCTGTCATCATGTACTGTCAACAAGGTGGACACTGCCCCTCAGTGGCCATCAGAACTATTCACTCCACTCAAGTGCACTGTACACTATCTGCCAGCAGGGAGCAGTGCGACACAATAAAAACACACACGGCCTCCTCCCTATCCAGCCGTAACTCCAGGGACAGAGTGTAGAATGTAATCAGACAGGTCTTGCCATCACTCACCTCGCGGGTAATTGAAACCTAGAATCTTATCTTAAGCAAGTAAACACTTTAATGGGTCCAAAATCCATGGCTCCGGTTGGCCGAAACATGTGGGATTTATAAACCATATTTAAAAAAGCGACAAATTGACGCTCAATAGGCCACAACCTCAATTTATCGAGGGGGGCCGATCTGTAATTTCTAAGAGCCAGACTCTGCCGAGGCAGATAGTAAACGGGGGTAATTGCAGCGTCCGTGCTACACATTGATCATTCATGAGCCGAGCCACCAGACTACGGCGAGGCAGGCTATTGATCACGGGCAAAATGCTGCGGCGTGCCGCACGCATGTAATCAAACATAAAGGTCAGTCATCGGCATAATCGCACGCGCGCGTGTTATTATACTCAAAGTAATGGCGACATGGTTCGTCCCGTGTCCATCATATCCAATAGGTCATGCAGTGGAGCCAGATATGCAGCACTGTGAGCGGTGAGACGGTCTGGGGACCGATGGACTAGAGAGACTGATGGACTAGAGACTGATGGACTAGAGACCGATGGACTAGAGACTGATAGACTAGAGACTGATGGACTGTAGACTGATGGACTAGAGACTGATGGACTGTAGACTGATGGACTAGAGACTGATGGACTAGAGACTGATGGACTAGAGACTGATGGACTGGAAACTGATGGACTAGAGACTGATGGACTGGAAACTGATGGACTAGAGACCGATGGACTAGAGACTGATGGACTAGAGAGACTGATGGACTAGAGACTGATGGACTAGAGACCGATGGACTAGAGACTGATGGACTAGAGACTGATGGACTAGAGACTGATGGACTAGAGAGACTGATGGACTAGAGAGACTGATGGACTAGAGACTGACGGACGAGAGACTGATGGACTAGAGACTGATGGACTAGAGACCGATGGACTAGAGACTGATGGACTAGAGACTGATGGACTAGAGACTGATGGACTAGAGACCGATGGACTAGAGACTGATGGACTAGAGACCGATGGACTAGAGACTGATGGACTAGAGACTGATGGACTAGAGACTGATGGACTGTAGACTGATGGACTAGAGACTGATGGACGAGAGACTGATGGACTAGAGAGACTGATGGACTAGAGACCGATGGACTAGAGACTGATGGACTAGAGACTGATGGACTAGAGACTGATGGACTAGAGACCGATGGACTAGAGACTGATGGACTAGAGACTGATGGACTAGAGACTGATGGACTAGAGACTGATGGACTAGAGACCGATGGACTAGAGACTGATGGACTGGAGAGACTGATGGACTAGAGACTGATGGACTGTAGACTGATGGACTAGAGACCGATGGACTAGAGACTGATGGACTAGAGACCGATGGACTGTAGACTGATGGACTAGAGCAGGCCTGTACATTGCGACATATATGTCGCACGTGCGACACTGACGTCAGTCTGTGCGATGAATGAATTGACTTCAGTAGCACTGGTGCGATGGCCCGTGGAGCAAGCAAAAAAAAATAAAGTGTGACGGTAAATTGAATGGACCACAGCGCCACGCTATCCACTTGGTACTTGTAGTCTCGTGCGATTAAAAACAATGTCCCGTCTCGCGTAGAGTCCATAATCAAACACCAAATCCCATAATCCCTAGCGAACAATATCCCCGCGACTAAGTTGCGAGCTCAATGTACAGATACAGCACTCAAAACTCAAACCTCTCATGCCTCTCTACCACTCTCTACCACTCCTCTATTGTTCTTGACCGGGCCAGATTTCACACCTCCACTTCCTCCCACAGGCTGGGCAGATTTTCATCTTAAATTTTTATTCGTCCCAAATGTCCCAGCCCCATCAGATTTCTTAGCTTTTTTCACTGTTTACTTATCATGCATTGCAACACTAATATATGGTCAGTACCCCAAGTCAGACTGCCCATATAAAAATTATTTTGGGGGTCTGAGGGCAGTAGCCCCCGACCCCCTCCCTGGGGAAGCACTTAAGTTAACTACCCTCCCTTTGTTCCCCCAGCCAACACCCCCGGAAAATTAACACCTGAGTAGACTTAAGCAGCAACAAGCAGCAGACAAGCAGCAGAATTGGTTTGATTTTTGAGCGCTGCGTCTGTACACTGACTGGGTGACTTCGACAAGATGAAGCGCTTTTTTAAGGTATTAAATCCAACAAAAGAAGTACAAGATCAAAACCCCAAACGAGCCCGAGAGGGACCACCGTTAATAGAAACGAGACAAAAGGAGAAGATTAACAAGATGTACAGATATAACGCAGAGTGGGAAAATGATTTTCCGTGGATATTTTTTAATGAGGAAGCACAGCTATTATTATTCTGTCACTGGTGCCGGGAGACTCCGGAAAAGATCCGATCAGAGAATCCCTTGACTCGCGGGTAACAATATCCTAAAAAGGGATAACATTAATAAACACAATACGTCCCATCGACACATTCTTGCCCGGGATGCCTTCAACGCTAAACAAACTCCTGAGCGCGGGCCGGCACTCTCTTGCACTCGCTGAGTAAACAGACGACCAGAGCGGATGATGCTGATCTCCGTGAGGTAAAGTTTAAGATGAATGTGGCATATTGCATCGCCAAGGAAGAAATGCTGTTCACTAAATTTAAGCCGCTAATTTTACTCTGTAAAAAGAACTCCATCGTATGGCTACTTAAATTCCCCTCCGGGATCAATAAAGTATTAATTATCTATCAATCAATCTATCTATCTATCTAATAACGAGACAATATGCAAATAAGGTAATAATAATAATAATTCATTTTATTTATAAAGCCCTTTTCATTCATGCAGAGTTCCTTGTACTTAGTTCTGATTAATGCAATAGTGTGTGTGTGTGTGTGTGTGTGTGTGTGTGTGTGTGTGTGTGGATCTGAAAAAGTGGCCAGCAGACATGATGCTGGAACTGTGACACGTGTGCAGTGCACACACACACACACACACACACACGCACGCACACACACACACACGAATAATTATAATAATAATAATAATAATAATAATAATAATAATAATAATAATAATAATAATAATAATAATAATACATTTATTTATTTGGTTCCACAAATATGTACAGGTGTTTGTATGCATTATATCTATTTGTTATGTTGGTTTCTAGGTGTTTCTAGGTTGGTTTCTAGCTTTCCCTGTAATCTGAGTCCACACCAGCGCTGCCTGGTCTCGGACTGCTTCATATCGGTTATATGGTTATGTC
Source organism: Notolepis coatsorum (assembly GCF_963971535.1). Lineage (NCBI taxonomy): Eukaryota > Metazoa > Chordata > Actinopteri > Aulopiformes > Paralepididae > Notolepis > Notolepis coatsorum. The sequence goes on from NW_028170573.1 coordinate 48,067, forward strand.
CTTGTTCTTTTTGTTTTACATTATGGGCAAATAAAGAAAGAATTTGTCTAAAAGCATTTCTTGTTAAAGTTTGGATTTTGTGTGCCCTGTATGCAAGATTCATGTCCCTTGCCAGTCACATACCTATTTAAGTAATGAACTGCACTACTTGTGGTTGTTTTTAGAGATTTTAGAGACGTTTTATACTCGTGCTACAAGATTTTGGCCTGTGCTACAAAACTATCAACCTCTGTAGCACCAGTGCTATGTGCAAAAAAAGTTAACGTACAGCCCTGGACTAGAGACTGATGGACTAGAGACTGATGGACTGTAGACTGATGGACTAGAGACTGATGGACTAGAGACTGATGGACTAGAGACTGATGGACTAGAGACTGATGGACTAGAGACTGATGGACTAGAGACTGATGGACTAGAGACTGATGGACTAGAGACTGATGGACGAGAGACTGATGGACTAGAGAACGATGGACTAGAGACTGATGGACTAGAGACTGATGGACTAGAGACTGATGGACTGATGTCTGATGGACTAGAGACTGATGGACTAGAGACTGATGGACTAGAGACTGATGGACTAGAGACTGATGGAACTAGAGACTGATGGACTAGAGACTGATGGACTAGAGACTGATGGACTAGAGACTGATGGAACTAGAGACTGATGGACTAGAGACTGATGGACTAGAGACTGATGGACTGATGTCTGATGGACTAGAGACTGATGGACTAGAGACTGATGGACTAGAGACCGATGGACGAGAGACTGATGGACTAGAGACTGATGGACTAGAGACTGACGGACTAGAGACTGATGGACTAGAGACTGATGGACTAGAGACTGATGGACTAGAGACCGACGGACGAGAGACGGTGTAAAGTGAACGCTAGAGAAGGATGAGGCCCCGGCCGGCGCTCTTGACGACCCGTCCGGTTACCGCGGACACGGTAGCGCGAGTGGGGAAAAAAAGAAAAACTACGAAAAAGAACAAGGGGTGAAGCGAGAAGGGTCACGGTAATGAGACGCGGCGAGAGAGAGAGAGAGAGAGAGAGAGAGAGAGGGAGAGAGACGGGGGCAGGACAAGACGGATGGATGGAGACGGACGGGAGGCGTCTCTGAAGCAAAGCGGGAACGGAAACCAATGACGGCGCCGTCGATAGAGACACACGCATGCGGGCAGCAGCTGCTGCGCGGCCCAGTAACGAGTTGACCTCTCCGTGCCCCTTGGCCCCTGGCCGGGGTCCGGCGCGGCTGCGGAGCGCGCGGCGGTGGAAGCCGAGCGGCACTGGGCTCCCGGTAATAACCGTAACATTGATCGTTCCGCCTCGGCTCCTCGGGCCCAATTACGGCCTCCGCAGCGTCTAATGAGGCGCGGTCGCTCCGCCGGCAATTACCAGAGCGGGGCTGTGAGGGAGGGAGGGGGGGGGGGGGGAGGGAGGGGGGCCCCCGGGAGAGGGGGGGACGAGGACGCGTGGCTCCATAACACACACACACACGCACGCACGCACGCACGCACGCACGCACGCACGCACACACACACACACACACACACACACACACACACACACACACACACACACACACACACACACACACACACACACACACACACACACACACACACACACACACACACACACACACACACACACACACACACACACACACACACACACACACACACACACACACACACACACACACACACACACACACACACACACACACACACACACACACACACACACACACGCCAGCCTCGATTCTCCGTAACGACTTTGTTTTTCCGCTGAAGTCCCGTCGGTTTGAAGCAGCTCAACACATTACATCGTCTTCTTGCCTCTATACTTCACGCGGTGCGCAGTAGTTCACGTGCGCAGCGCACTCACCGCCCGTTGACGTTTCTCAAGATTTTTTATTTTAAATCGTATTTAAATACACCACACGTTCACCCACAATTATCTTCCACGGTTACTTCCATTTATTTACGGATTTACGAGTGCCTTTTATAACGGTAAATGGTGCATTTACATAGCGCTTTTATCCAACGCGTTTTAGAGACATTTGTGTTCCTCACATTCACTCACACACAGGGGTTAAGTGCCTTGCTCAAGGGCACTGTGACGCGCTTCTCGGGAGGAGACGGAATCTACTCGGGAACCTTCCAATTACCAGACGACTGCTCTACAGTACCTCCTGAGCCACTGTCGCCAATATATAGGCGTTCAATAAAATAATGACTGTCAATAACTATTATAGTGACATATTATCACTCTGGGCACACACACAGTCGTCAGCATGATTATCAAAACATGTGCCCCCCACTGGCAGGTATCTGGGACCGACCTAAACGTGATATATCACAAATTCCGAACATTTACGTAACAACTATACATTTAGCAAACAACTATTTGGAGATATACTGGTAATCTGGAGGTTCCCAGTTTGATTCCCGCTCCTCCCCGGGCAGTGTGTCAAAGTGTCCTTGAGCAAGACACTTAATTAACCCCCTAACTGCTCCCGATGAGCAGGTTGGCACCTGGCATGGTCGCCTCCGCCGTCGGTGTGTGAATGTGTGAGTGAATGGGTTAAATGTGAGGAACAAATTGTAGAGCGCTTTGGATACAAGCACTATATAAAAATGCAGCCATTTACCATTTATATATAATTTTGTTATATGTATATATACAGTATATATATATAATATATTGTGTATATCAATATAGTTTCTCAGCTCCTCTTCTCCTCTGTTTGATATCTCGGCTGTGGGAACCAACATGGCCGCGGAGATACACGTACGTCTGTCTCAACACTATAGTCCTGCATGTATCAACAAATGCGCATGTCGGTGTGAATTTATGTGTGCCGTTATTACTACCAAATGTAATAATTGTGGAATATTACTATAATGTATGTGTGTGCTATGTGAAGCACTTTGGTTGACAAGTGTCATGTTTAAATGTGCTCTATAAATACATTTGATTTGATTTGATGATGGCTCGCCTCGTAAGCGAACTCTCCGTTTCCACCCACATGGTTCACTAACATATGTTTCTGACAAGAAATAGTTCCTTAGAAATAGTTCCTTGAAATATTCAAGAACTAATGACTGAGAATGCCAAGGGAGGGGGGGGGGGGGCGTGGCCTAGGCATAGACCTGTAAGCGCCCCTTTGTCTTTGGTCTGAGATGCTGGTTCTCTAGTGACATCTAGTGGCTGAATCTGCGTTATTGCACATTTAACTACTGTTTTGTTTTTCTCTCTTAGCATCGTTTTGGTGTTGTATCACTTAATAATATCTCTGCCTTAGAACGACGTGGCAGCGGCTTAGTGACAGTGAGACACGGGGGAGCGATGCACACACACTCTTCAAAGCTGCGTTTTTAAGTAAGCGAGGGCGAGAGCAGAGTGGAGAGAGAGAGAGAGAGAGAGAGAGAGAGAGAGAGAGAGAGAGAGAGAGAGAGAGAGAGAGAGAGAGAGAGAGAGAGAGAGAGAGAGAGAGAGAGAGAGAGACAGAGACAGAGAGACACACGACACTATCTGAGACACGGAGAGCCGCGAGGCGCAGTGTCTGAGGCTTTGACGTCAGCAGCCAGTAATACAGAGGGCCCCTGCTTTCATTAGACTAAACACACACGCGTCGTTAGTCGAGGGGGAGCGGAGCGGCGGGGAAGGAGAGGGGTGGAAAGGTTACAGGATAATCAACACTCCCTCGCCACGGCACACCCACACAATGAAGACTTGACATCGATATGCCAGCACAGTCATCACCGCAATGCCGCCTGGCACGGTGGGGGGAAAGGGCCTCCGAGTACATGCGCGCTGATTAACACAACTCTGTGTGTGCGTGTGTGTGTGTGTGTCTGTGTGTGTGTGTGTGTGTGTGTGTCTGTGCGTGTGTGTGTGTGTGTGTGTGTGTGTGCGTGTGTGCGTGTGTGTGTGTGTGTGTGTGTGTGTGCGTGTGTGTGTGTGTGTGTGTCTGTGCGTGTGTGTGTGTGTGTGTGTGTGTGTGTGTGTGTGTGTCTGTGCGTGTGTGCGTGTGTGTGTGTGTGTGTGTGCGTGTGTGTGTGTGTGTGTCTGTGCGTGCGTGCGTGCGTGCGTGTGTGTGTGTGTGTGTGTGTGTGTGTGTGTGTCTGTGCGTGTGTGCGTGTGTGTGTGTGTGTGTGCGTGTGTGTCTGTGTGTGCGTGTGTGTGTGTGCGTGTGTGTGTGTCTGTGCGTGTGTGTGTGTGTGTGTGTGTGTGTGTGTCTGTGCGTGTGTGCGTGTGTGTGTGTGTCTGTGTCTGTGTGTGCGTGTACAGTTGATTAATAGTGTCAAATTCCTCGTTGATTTGTGCAACTTAAACATTATTTGAACGGGGCATTTCAGAACACGTGACCCTAAAGTGCTGGGAATTCAGTACATTTCAATGTCGCGCCCGACATGTGATTCTTCAAAACGAGGTTGTGCTCTTTGTGTCGTAGCAGCGCAGTGACCCCGGTCTTCACTGCCTCCGGTGGTGACCGTTAGCCATGGCGTCGGTGTGTTTCTGCGTGTTCTGCTACATGTCCACCGATATATGCGTGGTAGGGCTGACCCCTATTAATCGATTAGTCGACTAATAGGTCGAAAGGGGCCGTAGTCGACTGGCCAACCTCTTAGTCAAATATAATAAAAAAAAATATATAATTTTTTTCAAAAGAAAAGAGGCGTGGCTAACGCTAATGGCACGCATACCAGAGGCTAACTGCCTACGAAAACAGGCACATTAGATTTCACCCCGTCTAATGAACACACTATACTAGACAAATATCAAGATGTATCCATCAGTGGACCAATGGACCTGTCTCAAACCCTGCCCTCTTTTCTTGATCCTCCAATCACAACTGTCGCCTTCCAGTCGACTCCTTCAGACATTAAGCACCCCCCACAGCCCAAATGGAATGATAAAAAAATATTTTTTTTATTTTTTTTTGTCGACCAATAATCGACTAATGGCAAATTAGTCATTATTGTTAGTCAAGGTTGTGCTCTTTGTGTCGTAGCAGGGAAGTGACCCCCAGGTGGTAACCGTTAGCAACGGTGTGTTTCTGCGTGTTCTGCCATGTTCCCTACACATCCACCGATATACGCGTGGTAAGTAGGGCTGTCCCCGACTAAGGATTTGGATGGTCGACTAGGATTGGCCAAAATTTGCCGTTAGTCGACTATTGGTCGACGTTAAAAAAAATTAAAAAAGCATAATATTTTTTTTTTTTTGTATTTTATCATTCCATTTGGGCTGTGGGGGGTGCTTAATGTCAGAAGGAGTCGACTGAAGGCTTCTTGCAAAAGCATGCAATTGGTCCACTGATGGATACATCTTGATATTTGTCTAGTCTAGTGTGTTCATTAGATGGGTGAAATCCTCTTTCAGTGCCTCTGTGCCTGTTTTCATAGGCAGTTAGCCTCTGGTATGTGTGCCATTAGCGTCCTCCAGTGGTGACCGTTAGCCATGGCGTTGGTGTGTTTCTGCGTGTTCTGCCATGTTCCCTACACGTCCACCGATATACGCGTGGTAAGTGTTGCATTCCGATGACATACTTTACTATACTTGACACACAGGTGAGGTATCCCTTACTTGACACAGGTGAAGTATCTCTCTATAGACGGTTTGAACTTGACAATGTGGACAAAGTCTAAATGGACCCAAATTAATTTCCTGTTGCACATTATTTGCTTTTCGCTCATACAATAACTGACCGGAGATACACTTGGGTCCAAACTGTTCCCCTTGTTGCAACATAATTCCAGTGGAAACCGTCCTATACTCTAAGATCAGGGGTTCTCAACCTTTTTTATACCACGACCCCATTTTATTTAGGATTTTTTTGGGCGACCCCACACTTTGTATATTGCGTAATTTCAACGTGGAATTAAGGAATATAAAAATAAAAGCACACGTTGTTGAACTTGATCGTGCATATTTATTAGAACATTTTATTGCAGCACTATGTTATCAATACACATTTATAAAACGAGGCATATTTAGCCAAAATATGTTGCCAGAACATAATAATAATAATACAAAAAAATAAGAATAATAATAAATTATTTAAATAAAGAAAATTTTATAATTGTACATGCCAATGCGCTCTCTGTCACTTACTCGCGACCCCACTTTGGGTCGGGAGCCGTAGTTTGAGAACCGCTGCTCTAAGAGGACATTTCACCCACCCCTTGGGTTGAGAGCTGGGCTTCGAGCCTGTGACCCTGTGACCCTGTGACCCTGGGACCGGAGGATGACGGGACGAGAGCCTTTAGACTGGAGACGCTGTACAGTGAACCATAGTGTTGTTGGGAGAGGCTGAGGCTGAGCACGGGGTTCTGTCCTCCATCCCTTCCCTCGCCCAGCAAATAAGGACCGGATGGTTGGACCGGCTGGTCTACATACTGTACATACTGTACTACATGTGCAACTCAATGGTAATTCAAACAGCAACGAACGGACGATCCAGTCAAGTCATCCCAAACCTGTAGGTGGCAGCAGAGTGCCACTCTTTAATTTCACACAGAGAGCGAGAGAGGCAGAGAGAGAGAGAGAGAGAGAGAGAGAGAGAGAGAGAGAGAGAGAGAGAGAGAGAGAGAGAGAGAGAGAGAGAGAGAGAGAGAGAGAGAGAGAGAGAGAGAGAGAGAGAGAGAGAGAGAGAGAGAGAGAGAGAGAGAGAGAGAGAGAGAGAGAGAGAGAGAGAGAGAGAGAGGAGAGAGAGAGAGAGAGGGAGAGGGAGAGGGAGAGGGAGAGGGAGAGGGAGAGGGAGAGGGAGAGGGAGAGGGAGAGGGAGAGGGAGAGGGAGAGAGAGAGAGAGAGGGAGAGGGAGAGGGAGAGGGAGGGAGAGAGAGAGAGAGAGAGAGGAGAGAGAAGGGGAGATGGAGTGAATCTGATAGATATCTTGAGCAAAGCTATGAATGAAAAACTAAGAGGAGGAACGTTGGAGCTCATTAATTTCTTTTTGATACTTTTATCTTCTTTATGTCTTTCCTCCAAATCTTTGCTATTGGAAAATCTACTGTCTCTGCCAGCGGAGGCGGAAAAGAACACAAACAAACACACAAACGCTCGCCGCACCCCAACTAGGGCGGTTCTGCCCGTCTCTCTCGCTGCACAAGTTTGATGTCTCCTCCGTGGAACTGAACTTGATGAATGCTGCTGTTTGTTCTCCGGCTGCACGCTTTGTCCTTTCAACCCCAGCTGACATATCTGGGCCGGGCGCTTATTTTCGGAACACGATTTCATACCTGTCTGTCTGTCTGTCTGTCTGTCTGTCTGTCTGTCTGTCTGTCTGTCTGTCTGGGAGGAGCTACTGTAAGGTTTGTATCGTCAATTATGTCAAGTCACGAGCGGCTGTGTTTCAATGCGCTGATTCACTTTGTTTGAGGCAGATTCCGGATCGGCGTGCGTTCACAGTTCACAGGCACAGTGGGTGTGGCCTAGTTCCAATAATAACGCTCCCTTATTGTTACGTACCCCTGTGGGGAGACGCAACACAAGGCCACAGACAGGGTAGGTGAGGGTGCAGTGACACAAAACACAAGAAACTATTTGCAAAATAATAATATTTATTTCACAAAATTCAAAACTCGGCAACACAGAGAGCAAAGAGGACTTACCAGTGAGCACCAAATGAAATATCAAAAATAAATAAAAGCCCACCCCCCCCCCTTTACAGGCGCTGACGCCTCAAAGTACAGGTGGTGGTGCTCACTCTAAAGCTGGTGTCTTTAACAGTAGGTCACCTACGTGATGCAAAATGTAGACCCAGGGTATCTTCCTGTCCTCAATGTCCCTGTGTGCAAAACAAAAGATTAATACAAAGCAAAGCAATCACCATAGGCTGGGTGACGAGGAATAAATACACACGTTAGAAACAAAACAGAAATGTACAAATACTAAACTAATGCCAAACAGGCCACAGCTCTACAGAACACAAACAGCACAAAACTATACTAAAGACCTAAACTAACTGACAGCACAAAGTGCCAGAGCCTTCACCAGCTCTATACTGAAGACATACCAAAATGAGCTCCCACACAGAGACAGACCAAGTATAGTTACCACCACACACAGACCAAACGCACCAGGGAGCTAACTAACACTGCACACAACAAGGGTATATGAAGGGAGAGTGGATGTTGATTGCAGAATCAGTTTCACCTGCCGCTGCACTGGGGTGAGTTGCTGATTGACCAGCTGCTGCTGCAACTGGGACTGGGAGACACCTGAGAGTGGGATATGTAGACACAAGAGGGAGACAAGACAACAACAAACAAAACATGCCTATATATACTTTTAGTTTAGTTTCTTTAATAGTTGTCATACAGAAGTACAGAATACTTTTATACAAAATGCTTCTTACTGTTTCGCTCCAGAGACTGTGCTAGACAAGATAAGTATTAAATAAAATAGTATAGCATGTAAAATAGAAGTAAAAATAGAGGTCACAGTGTTCAGTATAGACATATGTACAATGTTCGATGCAGAATAGAAGTAACTGAGTTACCATACAATATACAGTATACTATGCAATGTACTAATATACAATACTATATAGTGCAAAGCAGAAATGGGATGAGGTACAATTTAGGTACAATTTACAGTAACATACATTACTCCCTCTATATACATACATAAGGACACCGTCCGTAACACTTATAATGACTTAGTGTCATGAAAGGGTTAGTTGTGATTTTTTACACCCTAGCCCTATTTCCTATACTGACCTGTGAGCTCGTTGACCGGTAGAGTCCTTTCTCAACACAAGACATGCTGTTCCTCACACCAGCTCCAGCTCGTTGGCCACAAACCAAGGCAAAGTCAATGGGGTCAAGCGCAGGGGCGGATTTAGGATTGTAGGAGATCCGGGGCTTAGCCCAGATGGCCCCCCCCCCTTTTTTTTATTTTTTTTATATATATATATTTTTTTTTTTTTTTTCAATTTTTTGGGCAGGCAAGGGACAGATTTTTTTTGAATTTAATGAACCTGTACGTGCAATTTCCTGCAATATAGAGCCTTCAATCTTGACCAATAAAGCTGCTCTTTTCACAATAAAACTCAGTTAACCATAACGTAGTTATGGTTAGATTTATATATTGGGGGGGGATATATCATATTTTTCATATAATCAAAAAGTGGTGGAGCAAGATTATACCTTTGCTCCCCCAAGTTCAATAGTGGGAGAGCAGAGATGCTCCGAATGCTCTTATGGCCAGGCGTCTATGATTCACTGATACAAAGTAAAATAGTGCAGTGCAATAAAATAGTTATCATCGTATTTTTTCGGGAGGCCGGTAAGGAGTGCATTACAGTAGTCGAGTCGGCTTGAGATAAAGGCATGGATCTGGTTTTCAGCGTCCTTTTGATTTATAAATGGCCGTACTTTAGCTATGTTTCTAAGGTGGAAGAATTAAGTTTTTGTCAATTTGTTGATTGTGATTTAAAGCTTAGGTCTGAGTCTACCATGACACCAAGACTTAACTCACTCAAATACAGTTAGCAGCTGGATAGACCACAGATGGAAATTAGCTTCTGCTAAATCTGGTGCAAACATATTTTCATGTAACAATGATGAATTGTAAAAAAAAAAAAAAAAAAAATGTTTTTTTTTTTTTTTTTTTTTATTTAATTTTTTTTAAAATAGATTCGGGGCTTTTCAGAATACATCCGGGGCTTGAGCCCAGGTAGCCACCCCCTAGCTCCGCCCCTGGTCAAGCGTCTGTCTGTACAAGCTGACTGAGGCTCACTGAAATTTCCTCCACAGTGAACACAAAGTAAAGTTCGGCGAGCCTCGTCAGCTTGTCAGGACAGGGGCGTGGCCCCATTGACGTTGTATTGGTTTGTGGTTATATTTCGTATTGCATCGCGTCCCGCTCTGAGCCTTACGAGATACTTCTATCTCCTGTGATACCTAATGTATCTCCCACGAATAAAAAACACATGCACCCCACCTGTATGGGGCCCCGCCCCTTATGGTGGCACCACCCATATAACCATGACTCTGGTCATGAAACACCCTTCCTCTATTTTCGTCCCAGCGTATTGGATGCGTGCACCATACGAGCTAGCGGAATGAAAAGATTAAGGAAGATTAATAATGTTGAGGGCTTACCGGAGAGTTGTTTTTCCCTGGATTCTCTGGAGCTTGTTTCGGCGACACATGAGACCTATGCTGGTGGTTCCTCGGCTGACGGCGACGGACCGAGGGGCAGCGTACAAGGTTTGGCTAACGGGTCGGCTTGTACAAAGGTGAGGTCTGTGTCAGTAGGCGTCAATGTCGGTGTTGGTCGTGCTGTGGAGTATGTTTCGGCACCAGGGCCGGGGCGGCTTGGCAATCGTTCCACTGTAGTGGGCAATGTCTTGGCGATCCTGAAACATGCTGTTGACGCTAATGCTAATGCTACTGCTAATGCTAATGCTACTGCTGCTTCTTCTGCTAACGCTGATGTTGACGCTGGAATGTCTAATAATCCCCGCAGCGGGATTCCGCTTTTCCCTCCTCTTGCCAGCTTCATTGATGAAGGTCAGTCGGTGGTGGGTGTGGGGGGGTTCGCTGAGCTCTATTTACCTTTTTTGCGGGTGAAGGGGCTGACGACGGGGTGCAGCCCGGGGGTACCTTGGCTAAGTAGCCAGGTAGCTTCTTTTTTGTGCCCAGGCGGGGATGAACGACGTTCCGCCCGGCCGTTGCTTGATAGCATGTCGGCTCGGAGGGTGGCAGTATGGACGAATGAGTGGTATACTGCTGCAGGATGGCATTTAGCGGCGGCCAGTGTTGTGGCTCAGCTGGCTACTTTCCTATCCAAGATGGCGTCGGGTTGTAGGTCTTTGGGTCCAACCGACACTATGAACGTGATTCATGTTTGTGGTGTTATAAGATAAGATAAGATATTCCTTTATTGATCCCCTTGGGGAAATTCAGGCATCATAGCAGCATGGGGGGGAGGGGGGGAGGGGTACAGGTAGTAAAACAACACAGTATACAGGTAGTAAAAGACAACACAGGCAGTGTAAACAATTTGATCAATATGGTCAATATAATTTACTATCTGACTAGCTGAGGAATATTCACATTATTCACAGTGTCACATGAGGTGCAGTATGCAAGAGGTAGTGTTATAATAATTTACTATCTACTGAGTATACATTAATCAAAGTACCAGGGTAGTCTACTTTGTCCCCCTTGGGTTCCTATAAGTCCCAGGTCAATGTCTGGTAGCAGTCGCTGTCGCTGCCCCCTGTTGTGGGGCCTGGAGGCTGCTAGTCGCTGCCCACTGTTGTGGAGCCTGATGGCCGCTGGTATGAAGGACTGTCCGAGGCGGTTAGTTGAGTGTCGGGGGGGGATGAGTCTGTGGCTGAACGAGCTTCTCATCTTGACTAGCTCGTCGTAGAGGGGGTGGTAGGGGTTCTCCATGATGGCATCCAGCTTCCTTATCATCCCCCTCTCTACCATCACCTCAAGTCTAGGTAGCTCGACTCCCACCACGGAGCTAGCCTTCCTAACCAGCTTGTTGAGCTTGTTGGTGTCCCTTGAGTTGATGTAGCCTCCCCAGCATGCCACAGCATAGAAGAGGATGCTGGCCACAACAGACTGGTAAAAAGACTGCAGCAGTTTGTTGCACACATTGAAGGACCTGAGTCTCCTCAGGAAGAACAGCCTGCTCTGTCCCTTCCTGTAGAGGGCCTCTGTGTTGTCCGACCAGTCCAGTTTATTGTTCAGGTGTACCCCAAGGAACTTGTATGAGTCCACCATCTCCACATCCACCCCTCGGATGGAGATGGGAATCGGGGGGGGCCTCTTCTTGCCCCTCCGGAAGTCCACCACCAGCTCCTTGGTCTTACTGGTGTTGAGTTGGAGGTGGTTGCTGTCGCTCCACCCCACGAAGCTCTCCACCAGGGCTCTGTACTCCTCCTCATCATCGTCGGTGATGTAGCTTACGATGGAGGAGTCGTCTGAGAACTTCTGCAGGTGGCACCCGCTGGAGTTGCGGCAGAAGTCTGAGGTGTAGATAGAGATCTTGACTCAGTCGCAAGCTATAACTGCGGGGAGGATTCGGATGCTATCGACTTTGGTTGTTAGGCATGTTTGGTTGGAGCAGTGTCCTCTTGGGGAAGAGGATAGGTTTTCTCTCCTCACGACTCCTTTTTCCACAGATAGTCTTTTTGGGCGTTCTGTGGAGGCGCAGGCGGTTTTTGATTCGGGTCCTACACCGCCTCATGCTGTGCAGCCAGGGGTGGGAGCACGGTCTCGTCAACGACTGTGGCGAGATCCTCGACAGGCGGCCATGTTTCCCCCGCCAGTGGTGCCCTGGTTGGAGAATCGACAGGGTTTCGCAAGGCCGACAGTCTTGGCGGCCGAGGGATCGGCCATTTTGGGTGATTTCGGGGTTGGTAAACCACCCCGTCGTCATTTTGCCGCGAGCAGCCCGCTCCCCGTTCAGTCCGCTTTCTGTTACCCTCAGAAGCGGGGCTCTGAGTGTTCTCCTTTGGCTGCGGGCCGCGAACCTTCTTTGAAGCGTATGCGGCCCCATTCTTCACTTCTCATGGAGACAGGGGCTGACACCCAGTTGATGGCTGAGCCTGGGTCTGTCCGTGAGAATGTTCCGTCGTCGCGTGGTTCCTACACAGCAGGTTGTGGGTGGGTGGAACCTGGTGTTACAGCTGCCACTAGCTGCCACTGACTCGGCCAGGCGGGGTATCGCGCTGTTGCCTCCCACTCCCGTCAAACCGGCAGTGGTCTGCAAAGGAGAGGCTGGCGTGATTTGAGTGGTAGCAATATCACTGCAGGCCTTCGGCGTGTAGGAGCCCATGGGGTCCTCAGGCCTTGCATGTCTGGCTGCGGAACGGCTCCTCAGCGTGTGCTGGAGGGGTGTTCAGGGGGTGAGTGTGTGTCCACAAGTTTGATGACCGCTCCTCCCGTATCAAACCGGCCCTTTCTGTCGGGGTCCCCCCTTGGGTGCTTTGCACGACGGGGGGGACCGGGCCAATTATCTACTGTTCCTTGCGGCCCAGCGTCAGTTGACGGCGGGGGCGCTGTGGGATTATATTCACATATGGCGACGGGAATGTCCCTTGAATCGGTGGATGAGGAGAACGTTAGAGGCGGGGCTGGTTTTGCAGTTTGCGCGGCCCCATCCTCCGTTCTCAGGTTTGGTGCCGACCCTATTGTTAGGGTCGGGCGCGGTGACAGCCCTGGCCGACGAGATCCAATCTCTGTTGGCGAAGCAGGCCGTCGTTGTGGTCCCGAGAGAGGACGCAATGTCAGGCGTCTACTCCCGTTATTTTCTGGTGCCCAAGAAAACTGGGGGGGTCAGACCTATACTGAATCTGTCCATGTTCAATCGGTTGATTGTAGTGAGACCGTTCAGGATGTTGACCGTCCGACTCCTTCTGCTTGCTGTCAGGAGGGGGGACTGGTTCACCTCCATAGACCTGAAGGATGCGTATTTTCACATACCCATTTTCCCTCCTCACAGGAAGTTCCTACGGTTCCTGTTTCAGGGCGTAGCGTACGAGTACCACAGAATGCCGTTCGGTTATTCTCTGGCTCCCCGCACATTCACCAAGTGCGTGGCGGCTGCTCTGGGGCCTTTACGTCGTCGGGGGATACGAGTTCTGTTCTATCTCGACGACATTCTGCTTCTCATCTTGACTAGCTCGTCGTAGAGGGGGTGGTAGGGGTTCTCCATGATGGCATCCAGCTTCCTTATCATCCCCCTCTCTACCATCACCTCAAGTCTAGGTAGCTCGACTCCCACCACGGAGCTAGCCTTCCTAACCAGCTTGTTGAGCTTGTTGGTGTCCCTTGAGTTGATGTAGCCTCCCCAGCATGCCACAGCATAGAAGAGGATGCTGGCCACAACAGACTGGTAAAAAGACTGCAGCAGTTTGTTGCACACATTGAAGGACCTGAGTCTCCTCAGGAAGAACAGCCTGCTCTGTCCCTTCCTGTAGAGGGCCTCTGTGTTGTCCGACCAGTCCAGTTTATTGTTCAGGTGTACCCCAAGGAACTTGTATGAGTCCACCATCTCCACATCCACCCCTCGGATGGAGATGGGAATCGGGGGGGGCCTCTTCTTGCCCCTCCGGAAGTCCACCACCAGCTCCTTGGTCTTACTGGTGTTGAGTTGGAGGTGGTTGCTGTCGCTCCACCCCACGAAGCTCTCCACCAGGGCTCTGTACTCCTCCTCATCATCGTCGGTGATGTAGCTTACGATGGAGGAGTCGTCTGAGAACTTCTGCAGGTGGCACCCGCTGGAGTTGCGGCAGAAGTCTGAGGTGTAGATAGAGATCTTGACTCAGTCGCAAGCTATAACTGCGGGGAGGATTCGGATGCTATCGACTTTGGTTGTTAGGCATGTTTGGTTGGAGCAGTGTCCTCTTGGGGAAGAGGATAGGTTTTCTCTCCTCACGACTCCTTTTTCCACAGATAGTCTTTTTGGGCGTTCTGTGGAGGCGCAGGCGGTTTTTGATTCGGGTCCTACACCGCCTCATGCTGTGCAGCCAGGGGTGGGAGCACGGTCTCGTCAACGACTGTGGCGAGATCCTCGACAGGCGGCCATGTTTCCCCCGCCAGTGGTGCCCTGGTTGGAGAATCGACAGGGTTTCGCAAGGCCGACAGTCTTGGCGGCCGAGGGATCGGCCATTTTGGGTGATTTCGGGGTTGGTAAACCACCCCGTCGTCATTTTGCCGCGAGCAGCCCGCTCCCCGTTCAGTCCGCTTTCTGTTACCCTCAGAAGCGGGGCTCTGAGTGTTCTCCTTTGGCTGCGGGCCGCGAACCTTCTTTGAAGCGTATGCGGCCCCATTCTTCACTTCTCATGGAGACAGGGGCTGACACCCAGTTGATGGCTGAGCCTGGGTCTGTCCGTGAGAATGTTCCGTCGTCGCGTGGTTCCTACACAGCAGGTTGTGGGTGGGTGGAACCTGGTGTTACAGCTGCCACTAGCTGCCACTGACTCGGCCAGGCGGGGTATCGCGCTGTTGCCTCCCACTCCCGTCAAACCGGCAGTGGTCTGCAAAGGAGAGGCTGGCGTGATTTGAGTGGTAGCAATATCACTGCAGGCCTTCGGCGTGTAGGAGCCCATGGGGTCCTCAGGCCTTGCATGTCTGGCTGCGGAACGGCTCCTCAGCGTGTGCTGGAGGGGTGTTCAGGGGGTGAGTGTGTGTCCACAAGTTTGATGACCGCTCCTCCCGTATCAAACCGGCCCTTTCTGTCGGGGTCCCCCCTTGGGTGCTTTGCACGACGGGGGGGACCGGGCCAATTATCTACTGTTCCTTGCGGCCCAGCGTCAGTTGACGGCGGGGGCGCTGTGGGATTATATTCACATATGGCGACGGGAATGTCCCTTGAATCGGTGGATGAGGAGAACGTTAGAGGCGGGGCTGGTTTTGCAGTTTGCGCGGCCCCATCCTCCGTTCTCAGGTTTGGTGCCGACCCTATTGTTAGGGTCGGGCGCGGTGACAGCCCTGGCCGACGAGATCCAATCTCTGTTGGCGAAGCAGGCCGTCGTTGTGGTCCCGAGAGAGGACGCAATGTCAGGCGTCTACTCCCGTTATTTTCTGGTGCCCAAGAAAACTGGGGGGGTCAGACCTATACTGAATCTGTCCATGTTCAATCGGTTGATTGTAGTGAGACCGTTCAGGATGTTGACCGTCCGACTCCTTCTGCTTGCTGTCAGGAGGGGGGACTGGTTCACCTCCATAGACCTGAAGGATGCGTATTTTCACATACCCATTTTCCCTCCTCACAGGAAGTTCCTACGGTTCCTGTTTCAGGGCGTAGCGTACGAGTACCACAGAATGCCGTTCGGTTATTCTCTGGCTCCCCGCACATTCACCAAGTGCGTGGCGGCTGCTCTGGGGCCTTTACGTCGTCGGGGGATACGAGTTCTGTTCTATCTCGACGACATTCTGCTCCTCAGCCGTTCAGAGGAGGTTGCCAGGTCTCATACTCGACTGGTGGTGGAATTCCTCACCAGCCTGGGTTTTGCTGTGAATTGGAAGAAGAGTACCCCTCTTCCCAGTCAACAGGTGGAGTACTTGGGCTTGACATTGAGGTCGAAGCCCATGCTTGCGACCCTCTCGGAGCAGCGTCGGGGGGATCTCCGTCACGCGCTCGGGGGTTTCCGTCTGGGAGGGACGGTTACGGCACTGCAGGTGATGCGTCTGCTGGGCCTTATGTCGGCGGCCCACACGGTGGTTCCTCTTGGCCTCCTCTTTATGAGGCGGATACAGAGGTGGTTTCTCTCTTTGAGAATAGATCCGGTGTGGGGCAAAGGGAGACGGTTGACGGTTCCTTTGTCGATATGGGGGGATCTCGCCCACTGGGGGAGGCTGGGTATCCTCTCCGCTGGGGTCCCCATGGGCAGCAGTGGCTCCCACGTCACGGTTTTCACCGACGCCTCTCTCACAGGTTGGGGAGGGGCGTTTCGGACCCACGCAGTGGGGGGCAGCTGGACGGGTCATGCCGACCCGGCTGACCTGCATATCAATGTGTTGGAGTTGAAGGCGGTCCTCCTGGTCCTCAAACGGCTCGGCCACCTGGTGGTAGGCGAACACGTTTTGATCAGGACGGACAATGTGACGGCGGCGGCGTATATCAACAGGCAGGGTGGGACTCGTTCCGCCCGCCTGCTCCGGGTGGCGCGCGAACTGTTGCTATGGGCATCCCGCAGGCTGCGCAGTCTGCGGGCGCTCCACGTTCCTGGTACGGAAAATGTGGCGGCGGATATAATGTCTCGGGGCGGTCCTCGTCGCGACGAGTGGGAACTCCGCCCCAACATAGTCGGACAGATCTGGGATCGGTTCGGGAAGGCCTCGGTAGATCTGTTTGCGTGCCGACGTTCTCACAAGTGCCCCTTGTGGTTCTCGCTCAGTCGAGCGGATCATCCCCCCTTGGGGGTGGATGCCTTCTCGACCTTTCCATGGCCGCCCGGTCTTCTGTACGCCTTCCCTCCTGTACAGCTGTTGACTCAGCTGTTGGAGCGGATACGGAGGGAGCGCAGGACGGTGATCTTGGTCGCGCCGGACCGGGGCACGTCAGTGTGGTTCCCGGTCTTAATCCAGCTTCTGGTCGCTCCTCCTTGGGTCATTCCGTGGTCAGCGACGGCCCTCTCGCAGCACAACGGAGTGCTTGTCCAGCCTCCGGTGTTGGGTCAACGCCTGGTGGTGTGGCTGGTGGGAGGGTGAGTCTGGAGAGGATGGATCCCGCAGTGGTTGATACCATCCGGTGTGCGCATGCTCCCTCCACTGTCGCTGGTTTACGCGGGCGGGTGGCGTGCGTTCCAAGAATGGTGTAAGGGGGGGGGCTGGGACCCAGTCTCCTGCCCCCTGGATGCTGTTCTGGGTTATCTCCAGTCTCTTCTTGGTAGGCTGTTGGCTTCGACAGTGAGGGTATATGCGGCAGCTATATCCTCCTGTCATGAGGGTTTTGAGGGGACTGTTTTGTTCAGTCACCCTCTTGTGAAGCGTTTCCTGCTTGGCGCTCGACGCGTTAAGCCGGTGCAACGCTCCTTGGCTCCGACTTGGGATCTTCAATTGGTCCTCGGTCGGTTGTCCTTGGCCCCGTTTGAGCCGCTCGAGCAGGCGCCGTTGGAACGGCTGTCTTTCAAGACCGCGTTCCTACTGGCTGTCACTTCCGCTAAACGCGTGGGTGAGCTCTGTGCTCTCTCGGTACGTCCAGAGTGCCTGTCTTTTCGGACCGATTGCGGTGCCACTCTGCGACCTAATCCTGCTTTCGTGCCTAAGAATATCCGGAGTTCCTTCCGCTCCCGGGATATTGTGGTTCAGGCTTTTCGTCCTCCTCCTCACGCTAGTGAATTAGATGCGGGCCTTCACCTGTCATGTCCAGTCCGTGCTTTGGGGATTTACCTCAGCCGTACTCAGGGCTTCAGGGTTACCGACCAGCTTTTTGTCTGTTACGGTGGGGCTCGTGCTGGTAAGGCACTGTCGAAGCAGCGCCTGTCCCGTTGGTTGTGCGAGGGTATTGCCCTCTGCTACACGTTGGCTGGGCAGGATCCCCCTGGGGGCGTCAGGGCGCACTCCACTCGTGGGGTGGCTGCCTCTGCCGCTCTCCTGGGTGGGGCCTCGGTGGAGGACATCTGTGCTGCAGCTTCATGGTCCTCACCGGGCCCCTTTGTAAGGTTTTACCTCGTGGACATGACCGGGGGTTCTGTCTCCCAGGCGGTTCTGGGGTCTGTGGCCTTTCCTGCTTCCCGTCCTTTGGTCGGGTAGCAGGAGTGTATGGGTATGGGCCGCAGTGTGTTGAGTCACACGTGGTTCCGCCTGTACGGTGTGTTCAAGGGGTTCTGGCTCCCTCTTGTTCGCATTCAGGTGGAGTTGACTGCGCCCCCCCTTCGTTAGGAAGGATGGGGTGACAGGGCTCCCCGCACCCCTTGATGTGGGCTTACGGGTCCTCAGGGGGTACATCTGTCGGGTCTCGCGCCCGCTCTTCCCCATTATCTCGTAAGGCTCAGAGCGGGACGCGATGCAATACGAAATATAACGATAGGTTATGTAGATAACCTAGTTATATTAGTATTGGCTAAGCGTCCCGCTCTGCGCGCCCTGAGTTCCCTCTTGAGGGATCTTTTCCTGGGACGGGTTTTTGGCGAGGAAGGGTGTTTCATGACCAGAGTCATGGTTATATGGGTGGTGCCACCATAAGGGGCGGGGCCCCATACAGGTGGGGTGCATGTGTTTTTTATTCGTGAGAGATACATTAGGTATCACAGGAGATAGAAGTATCTCGTAAGGCTCAGAGCGGGACGCTTAGCCAATACTAATATAACTAGGTTATCTACATAACCTATCGTTAACTCAGCTTGTCAGGACAGGAGCGTGGCCCCATTGATGTTGTATTGGTTTGTGGTTAACTCTCTGGCTGAGGAAGGACTCTATGGATCAACGACATCATTGTTAACTCAATCAGTGCCAGACCCAAGGATAGTCGGGTTAACTCGCCAACCGTTCAGCGCCAGACCCGAGTAGATTCGGGTTTTCATCGTTATTTCTTTTACTCAATATTTTTATTAATTTCTCTCACACGGACCTCGGGGTTACCATAAGGAATCACTCTGAGATCGCTAGAGTGCAAATACCGGCCGCATCCTGGTAGGTGGCAGTATCGCCCACCCTTCTAAACCTTTTTTTCACACCCAGTGTTACATTTAATTCACTCCGGGCGCAGTTTTTTCGGTCAGGCGAATCTAGCGGTTCACTCGATTGATTGATTGAATTGATTGAAAAGTTTATTAACAGATTGCAGAATGGGTACAGTACAGTACAGCTCAATACATACAATTGTTAAGGGGATGCAGACCAGAGAAAGACTTTCGTCTTGTTTACATCAGGGTCCCCCATTTTCAATTCATCATAACATATATGACATACATGACATACAGATAGACAGTACAGATAGACGCGTCCAATGCCCCCGATGCATGTGTTGTGGTGGATTATGTTGGCGACACGATGGACACCAATACTGGAAATCGCGATCAGACAATTGGAATATTCTTTTTGGGATACCTCCTAGTAAAGGTAAGGACTATATGACATCAATCCTGCTTTGATCCAATCATGATTTCACATCGATTGCAACGACCATGTGTAACGTACTCCAGAACGTATGCCGTTGGTGACGATCAAAGCATCAAAAAACAACCTCCCCTTTCATGCATTCATGATGAAACATAATACCTATTATATACATTTGATTTGGAAATAGTAGCGTGTCCAGGCGAGCAATGGTAACGCTTTTAGTCAAATTCACGTATCGCTCCATAGTGCCGTTTTCTGGGATTAGACAGGATCACTCTGAAACTATACTTATATTCACCACGGTATAACACACGAACGTATACATGAATCTTTCTTTTCTTTTTCACATATTGACCGATGGATAGTTGATGTCAAATGAGCCATAGTGTTGTATCCATAGCTATAATATAGAATATAAATATAGCCCTGCAAACACCGCCAGACAT
Source organism: Notolepis coatsorum (assembly GCF_963971535.1). Taxonomy (NCBI): domain Eukaryota; kingdom Metazoa; phylum Chordata; class Actinopteri; order Aulopiformes; family Paralepididae; genus Notolepis; species Notolepis coatsorum. The sequence goes on from NW_028170573.1 coordinate 68,060, forward strand.
CCCTATCTCTTAGAGCGGTGGCACAGTAGGAACAAAGATGGGCTAGGCCCGCGGCGCTGAAAGAGTTAAAGGAACACGCCAACTTTTTGGGAAATTATCTTATTTGCCATCTACCCTGGAGTTAGACAAGCAGATACCATTTTCTACTCTGTGCATGCATTAGGCTTAGGGAACAGCCGCACCGTTAGTCTAGCTTAGCGTCATTCACTGGACGTAGGTGTGCCAGTGTAGCCTATGGCTCGGCTACCAAACATCTGAACTATCCCCAGGCAATACATGGAGGGGCCCCCAACCAGTGTTCATCTCCATTATGTTACAAATAATGTGACGCAAACTAAACATATACTAAATCTACTTTTTTTATTACAAATGTGCAACTTTCAAAGAGTACAGTCTATTATGATGGAAAAGTACTTTGCTTGTTTCACCTGTTTGACTATCTCATCACTTATTTTGTGTCCAATCAGTGCTGTGATTTCATAGATGGTTGGCTTAGTGTTGCAGGGTCATTGAGCATCCTGATGGCCTGGGGATAGAAGTGAGGTCACAAGTCATCAGACTAACAAAGGCAGGACTGCTTTCTGGGTAAAGCAGGGCTGTACGCTATAAGCTTTTTCACTAGGGGCAAGTGTGCCTAAATGAGAAATTTAGGGGCACAGAATATTTTTAAGGGGCACATTTTTAAATAACAATTTTACCATTATAGTGCAAAAAAATATGCACTACTTACTCATTACTGTGGTCCTTTTATTTAACATTTAAGTGCTTTTGTTTTCAGGTTTGTATCTTTTATAATGAACCAACTGAGAAAGTGTGTAAATCACTAATAGAACAAAAATAACAAACTGTGTGTGTGTGTGTGTGTGTGTGTGTGTGTGTGTGTGTGTGTGTGCGTGCGCTTGTAGTGCTCCTTGAATGAGATCATCACAACACACACCATTGCATTAATCAGGAGGACAAGAAACTATGCATACCTTTGTTTCACAATGAAAAGTGCTTTATAAATAAAATGAATTATTATTATTGTAAATAACCCCATGAAAGGTTGATTATTTTTATGGGTAATTACCCGCTTCATATTTGTGATGTTACTGGTTTCAGGGTGTGCCTAAAGTGATCAATGTGTTGGGCCGTTTACAGAGATCTATGCCAATTAATGTTTATGTATATCCGGGACTTTTTTTTATAAGAATTGAGAGGCCTACTACGGTATTTGTATATGTGACCTTTATTTTGAAAACCGTGTTGCGACGCAACCTTGTTTAAGTTTGCGCTTTTGACAGTGAAATGTTCAGTCCAACTTAGCTTGAAGGAAAGACTCTAATCAAAAGGTTTAATGGACCCGTATGAGGCCATAGCTCTTACGGTGGGACTTTATAGAAGAGGAATGTAATACTATGCAAAACGAGAAATAAACAGTGATTTTACCAGCAGTAAGTTGCAAGCCACGTTCATACGGGGAACCGTGACAATTATTAGTATTATCTTATTTGCATATTGTCTCATTATTAGATAGATAGGTTGATACTTTATTGATCCCCGGAGGGAAATTTAAGTAGACAGTATTATTGAAAAACATCCTAATAGTGGGCGACTCACCTAATGCATGGCTGGACCTGAACGTTAGAAGTGTCCGTGTCCCCGTCACTCATCACTGCAAGGTCCGACTTAATTTAATCGGCTATGGTCTCTTATAGGGATGCTCGATATTGGCTTTTTTACCTATACCGATATTGTCCAACTCTTAATTTCCGATACCGATATCAACCGATACCGATATATGCAGGGTCCCCCCCCCCCAAAGAAAGTGGAATAATTTCAGGTAATTAACATTATATATCTCTTGTTGTGGAATTAACACAACATTATGCATACTTTTGACAATAAATAAAATCTGAATTTTTTCTTACTTGCTTGCCTGGGTAAATAAATGTTATAGAAATGTAAATATTTTTTTTAATGTATTTTTGAAAACAGATACAGATATTTTCCGATATCACATTTTAATGCCGATATCGGTAGGCCGATAATATCGGACATCCCTAGTCTCTTATCATCTCTCCACATCGGACGTGGTTGTCATAAGATGGACTGATATCCGCTCTGTTCTTCTTGCAGAGCAAAATTAGCGGCTTAAACTTATTGAAAGGAAGTTCTTCTTTGACGATGCAACATTGAGTTTCGATTAGATTGTTCGCTAGGAATTATGGGATTTGGTGTTGGATGTACAGTATGGACTCTACGCAGACGGGACATGGTATTTAATCGCACGATAGACTACAACTACCAAGTAGACTAGCGTGGCCCAGATTCACGTCACATGCAAATATTTTTTCCACACAGGCTATCGCAGTTCATTGAAGTTCATTCATTGACGACAGATTTTTTCATAGCACCACGCACTGTCGCACTGTACAGCCCTGTTTTTTTTTTATGCACTTTTTCTCCCATTTTCTATTTTTCTCCCATCCCAATTTTCTTATCGTCCAATTCAACCCTCCCCTGTCTTCGAACGCTGTTTCTTGCCTCCCACAAGCCGGCTGCAATGTGGACTAAGTCATACATAGCACAAGTCCCCTCCGATACTCCGTCGCATCTTTTCACCTGCGCGGCTCGATCTCTCAGCGTCGGGGGTCTGCGCTTTGGAGGGGCCCCGCCCCCGTCGCTTTTGATTCTACTGTGCAGGCGCACCAACCGACCTGTAGGAGTCGCTGTCCACAACGCCCGATCCCCACCCATCAGTTTCCCTCCCCGTAATACGGCCAATGTGTATTACTGTGGATGACCAGCTAAACTGAAAGCAATGTGGAGAGCGGGGCTCGAACAGGAGGCATCCTGTTCGAGCCCAGTCTCCAGCATTCGTTGCGAGCGCCTTGCCCACTGCGCCACGTAGCCGCCACTACTGTACAGCCCTGGTTGTAAGCTAATGTTTAAAAAAAATATTTATCCAATTTGTATGGATTAATTTAGGAGTGAAATGCGAATGAAGGGTTGAAATCACTACTCGCAAGGTTGCCCCCAAATATTATTTTCCACTCGCACGGGCCAAATTAAGGGGCAATTTGCGATAATCTCGTCACAGTGTACAGCCCTGTAAAGTAGTCATTATGCATAGCAAGAGGAGTGGCTCCAGTTTCTTTTACACCCTGTACTGTAGCTCTGGAATAAATATGTGTCATCAGCATGAGTCATAAGACATAGATAGAAAAGTATCTGCCTGATTTGTACAAGGCATGGCTTATTTTGAAGGTATGCACCTGTACTTTCATATCATGTAAAACAAATAAAAAGTAAGATCCCTCTAAAGGGCCCAGAGTCTGCGCTGGGTCACATATCACAAAAGAGCTACGACCTCAGAGGGTTAACACATTCTGTGCCAATAACGAAAAAGTATGCGT
>NW_028170573.1:73957-95776 GCF_963971535.1 Notolepis coatsorum
TTAACAAAACATTCGGGAGGGGAAGGAAGGAAGAGTGGGTAATGTCATGACATTTTCATTAATCTTACCTGCACCAAGGAACGCAGGGCGAAAGGCCACAACACAGGTCCTCCACGTTGACGAAAGGCCTCTCGCTGGCGGACAAAGCTATGCTATGGCCGGAGCCTTGTCATGGTGCAGGCCCGACTACATCTTCTGTCAAAGATGATGTCGTAGTCAGAGTGCCAGAACGCCCTGCTATTCTCACGGCTAATGTCAATGGTCGTAGCACAAGCTAACAGCTAACTAGTCTCTAGGCTAACTGATAGCATCAAACGAACGTTCCCAGCCGAGTGCAGCCGGCAGCTAACGTCGTAGCTAAACAGCTAACTGGCTAACAGTTAGCTCAACCAGGCTATCGCTAACCATTAGCTAACGCAGAAGCAAGCTATGCGCCTACATACAGGTGCTGACACCAGGCCACACACCGTTAGCTACTAGTAGTACTACAACAGCTAGTCGGCCAGTTTAGCTCCAGAGAGAGAGAGAGAGAGAGAGATGTCCACGGCGGGAATAGAATAGAGTTAATAGAATAGGTTAAAAACTCACCAAACGTCCAAGAGGATGGAGACAACCGCATGGAGTTGACGAAGTTCATCTGCCAAACGACCATCCTCTTCATCTTGGCTGCATGCGCATGATGCGCTGTCTCTAGGTTAGCTAACGCTAGTTAGCCTTTAGCTAAGTTAGCTACTAACCGACATCACCATGACAAGGCTCCGGCCATTTGTCCCGCCAGCGAGAGGCCTTTCGTCAACGTTCCTTGGTGACCGACCGACTGATAATGACCGACCTCTTCGTCTTGGCTGGCATAACTAAGCATAATAGTCAAAAGCTGCACGCGCGAAATAGACGCGCGCCGGCGTACTACACATGATGTAAGTAACCACTCCCTTCGTTGAAACCAATAGTATGTCTGCTGCAGAGCCCCAGAGCTCCAATAGTGACCCAGGTGCAGACCCAGGAACAAGTCAGACACATTCTACAAACGTGTCTAATGTGAAATATATAAGCATATAAGCAAAACTAGATTTTAGTTCTGTGATGAAAAAGGGCCTCGCGGGAAGGGGGGCCTCGCAAAAAAAATAAAAAATAAATAAAAAAATTTTGTTTTTTATTTTGCGAGGCCCCCCTTCCCGCGAGGCCCTGTGCGACCGCACTGCTCGCACACTCCCTGAGGCGGCCCTGCTCTCTCTCTCTCACTCTCACTCTCACTCTCTCTCTCTCAAGTAGCCAAATTACACTATAAAACAAACTGGATAGTTGATTTAACTTCATGCTGAAGCCATTCTAAAATCAGCTATAAACGTAAACATGTGTGTGTGGCTGTGTGTGTGGCTGTGTGTGTGGCTGTGTGTGTGGCTGTGTGCGTGGCTGTGTGCGTGGCTGTGTGTGTGGCTGTGTGTGTGTGTGTGTGTGGCTGTGTGTGTGTGGCTGTGTGTGTGGCTGTGTGTGTGGCTGTGTGTGTGTGGCTGTGTGTGTGGCTGTGTGTGTGGCTGTGTGTGTGGCTGTGTGCGTGGCTGTGTGCGTGGCTGTGTGTGTGCGAGCGCACGTCCCATCTCCGGTCTAGCTGACTGTACCCCTGGCTCTCTTATCATCAGCATGAGATTAGTAACTAAATAGTAACGCACAGCCACTTGGAAAAGTAACTGTAATCAGATTACTGGCTTGTAAAAAGTTAACAAGTTTAGATTACAATTCACTGAAAAAAGTAATCAGATTAGCGTAACTAGTTACCTAGTCACTGCTGCTGTACACACACGTCCCTATATCCAGGCCAGTCCAGTTGTAAGGTGGTCGCATCCTGCGTCGTGGCTGGACATCACAGCTCTGGTGGCGAGACGAGGGCTAGCGTGGATATAGTTAGATAGTACCCCCCACCCCCCCCTACTCATCCAGCAACACACACACACGCACGCACGCACGCACACGCACACACACACACACACACACACACACACACACACACACACACACACACACACACACACACACAGTAGGAGACACCCAGTGCAGGGTTTTCCCTGGCTTGTTGGAGCGCTTAGGTGCTGTGTGGCTTGTGAAGGTTTTCTATCCCTCTTTTTGGCGGCGCAGGGAGGAGGGGTCTGTCATGTACTTTCTTCAAACATGCTGTTTTTATTAATTAATTCTGTCTTCATCACATGTGACCATTAGATTTTATTACCGCAATTACTATAGCTATTGAGAGACAAAGGCAACATCGGACTTCAAGGTTTTTCCTCTCCATTGACATTTAATTGGCTACAAAATGTGCAATAATCTAATTAAATAAATGACAGCCTCACAGTCTATAAAAGTGGAACTGCTCATAGGCATAATGAAAAGGAAATAGCCTGTACAGCCCGTGCCCGGAAGCGAAATACTACTCTCCAAACGCAGATGGGTCACAGGGAGACACTGTGTGGCATTCCAGATGCACGGTTATTTACATGTAGCGCTAACGTTACGAGGAGTGGCGTGTGCCTACTTAAGGAAACAGATACACCGTCGCAAGCTCTCTATTGCCTGGGAGTCTGCCACAGAAATAAATTACTAAGGTGTATATTTTAGTGTTCGTAATTTGACTGAATAGAATAGAATAGAATAGAATAGAATCGTCATTGTTACATCATCATATACAGGTGAGTGATATTTGTTGGCTTGGTTTCAAAACCTCACAGCTGCAATGGTAATAGAATAAAATAATAGAATAAATCAAACAATAGAAGCAGACATATATAGTATAATTCCAGGTTTCATTCTATTTTGTTCTATTGTAAGGGATACAGAAACAAACATAGTTTTCAACATGGCAACATTACATGGATTCTGATTTGTCACTCAGAATCTTCCCAGGTTTATTACAAAGACGAGGGGTTGGCTGAGCCATCTGCACTTTGATATTGTTGCAAGCACCTTGGGTTTCGAAGCTTTATAAACGCTGTGCACATCAAATGTCACGTCAAATGTCACGTCTGTCACGTTATGGAAGGAGAGGTTTTTATAGCACAAGCATAACTTAACATCCCGTTTATCCACAGACTGTATTCAAACTTTCTGCACAAAGCTGCTCTGTGGGACCCGTTTTCATCGTTCACTAACAGAGAGATGATACAATCGATTGTGTTTGTAACCTGTGGCTCATCGACCTTGGCTAATTTTCTCTGAAGAACAAATAAAAGAACACATTTTCATTGAGAACACACTGTGCACACACCCCCCCCCCCCCCCCCCCCTACACATTTATATTACAAACAGTGGTTTGGACCTGAAAGTGTGGAAATTGTAGGTGAAAACAAGTCAATAATATGGCACAAAATGAAACAAAAAGGTTCACTGTGTTCCTTCACTGTCCGCCTCCACCTTGTTTCATTTATATGTTTCAATATGAACAAGATTTATTCCACTCATGTCTCGATTACAATAATGGATTCTATAAACTATCATTTTTTACAGACAAAAACTCCAGACACAATTGTATCTAGCACCTTTATTGATGAATGTGATCTAGCAGAAGTAAATGGCAAATATTAACCAATGTTGTGGTAGGCCTACAGTATATGATTAGCTGTGTATATACAAGAGGTGAAGCCTTTATGCCACCTAGTGAGTCTGTCGGTCTTAAAATCCACAGGAAGGAATAATCATTTTTGTGTGGCTTTAAGATTCATGGCTTGTTACCACACTCAATATTCTGTGTGTTTTTTTAGTGCCAGTTATTAAGAACAAAGCTGGTGAGGTTGGCAGCCTAGATAACTATAGGCCCAGAGCTGTTGCCAGCGTACTGTCAAGTCCTAGGAAGAATCCTGCTGGGTAGATTAAATGTGTTCTCCACACACAACGCGTTTCGTTTTATAGCTACATCATGTAAACATGGCACTGATTTTGGTACATAGCTTTAAAGGAAATTGTAACAAATATAGAGGACAAAGCGCTTTAGTTCTAGCATCTGTTTTATTGATGCTTCCAAAGCCTTTGATCGTGTTATTAATGATAGAAAGTTGTTTGTTAACTTAAGTCAAACAGGGATGCCCAATTACATTGTACGCATGCCCTTCAGACTATATGCAAGTAAAATGAGGCAGTATTGTGGTCTAGTGGATTGGTGATGGTCTTGTGGTCTAGTGATCTAGTGGATTGGTGATGGTCTTGTGATCTAGTGGATTGGTGATGGTCTTGTGATCTAGTGGATTGGTGATGGTCTTGTGATCTAGTGGATTGGTGATGGTCTTGTGCTCTAGTGGATTGGTGATGGTCTAGTGATCTAGTGGATTGGTGATGGTCTTGTGCTCTAGTGGATTGGTGATGGTCTTGTGCTCTAGTGGATTTGTGATGATCTTGTGATCTAGTGGATTGGTGATGGTCTTGTGATCTAGTGGATTGGTGATGGTCTTGTGATCTAGTGGATTGGTGATGATCTTGTGCTCTAGTGGATTGGTGATGGTCTTGTGATCTAGTGGATTGGTGATGATCTTGTGATCTAGTGGATTGGTGATGGTCTTGTGCTCTAGTGGATTGGTGATGATCTTGTGATCTAGTGGATTGGTGATGATCTTGTGATCTAGTGGATTGGTGATGGTCTTGTGATCTAGTGGATTGGTGATGGTCTTGTGATCTAGTGGATTGGTGATGGTCTAGTGATCTAGTGGATTGGTGATGGTCTTGTGGTCTAGTGGATTGGTGATGGTCTTGTGATCTAGTGGATTGGTGATGGTCTTGTGGTCTAGTGGATTGGTGATGGTCTTGTGATCTAGTGGATTGGTGATGGTCTTGTGATCTAGTGGATTGGTGATGGTCTTGTGGTCTAGTGGATTGGTGATGGTCTTGTGATCTAGTGGATTGGTGATGGTCTTGTGGTCTAGTGGATTGGTGATGGTCTGTGTGTGTACAGATACAGAATATTAGAGACCTAGATGGTGTTGTGGAAGTGAAATGATTGTCGCTGCAGGAGTCAATGCCTGCAAGATGTTTTAAGAAATCTTAAAGGTGCTATAGATAACATTTTATGTAGAGTAATCTTAAAAAAGTGTTAAGAAAATAAATAATAATTATATATATGTATAATACATCCACAGAGCTTTTACAAAGGTGCGGAATAAAAGTATTGCTTTCCCCCATAAAATAACATTTATTCATGTTGTTGTTTACATGTTGCATGAATGTATCCCTTCCCTATTTCCCCACGTGGAATGCACCTGATTGGATAAATGACATGCTGGTGCTCTAGTGCGACATCTAGTGGCAGAATGTTATCTATAGCATCTTTAAGTATGAATGTGTTTGCCAGCTTAATGAGGTCACCTTGGATTTAACAAGGTTGTAAGGTTTAGGTATATTGATTTTATTGTGTTTATGTCATGTGTGTGTGTGTGTGTGTGTGTGTGTGTGTGTTGTTCTGTCTTTAGTTTTTTCTATCTGGACCCTGAGCCTGTAATAAAGTTAGATTGAATAAAGTCACTATGAATAGAAAATGGGGGACCCTGATGTAAACAAGACGAAAGTCTTTCTCTGATCTGCATCCCCTTAACAATTGTGTGTATTGAGCCGTACTGTATTGTACCTGTTACGAAGGATCAGATTAAACCGAATATATATATTTATTTATTGATATATATTGAATAGTATTTGTATATCGTTTGATATCCCTTGTATATTCCTTGTACATATACACGGAATATCCCTTTAGCCTACTATAGCCCATAATAGTTCATTCTCTTATTGGACAAAAGGACCAGGCGCCAGGGGACCAGCCCCTGACGTCAAGTTCAAAGGTACCGACGAGACATGTCCGTACTAGCCCCGGCTCCGCTCAGGGATACGGCTACCGAAATGAGAGTGGCACTATTTGTTCACTGTGCATATAAATATGGCGCAAGTAAATGTAGAAGACCCTTAGTCCTTTACCCTTCTACCCAACTAAGTAACAGAACGTGAAGCCTCACCCACGATACCGCGTGCGGTGTAGTATGGCCTGTTTGGCCTTAGAATAGCATCGAGACCTCGTGCGAATTAATTGCTGAATTGTCAGAGTTTGGCACTGTACCGTCGAGTGCGACGTATTTCTATTAAGTAATAATATTCTATCGTGTATGGTGCATCGTGCGGTTAGAGTTCTAAAGTGACCAGCATCTCCAACGCTTCCTCGTGTTATCTAGAGTCTTAACCAGGCTGGGCCGACCACATGGCGCCTTCATCCGAGGAGATCTAGACGAGGACCGAGGGACATGTACACTGGATTACCTACCCGACGACTGCTGAGCCCTATGCGGCTGGAATATATTTGCTTTGGTACTGTGATTTGTGGAGCGGATAATCGCAGACGCCTGTGAGTGTTGGATTTACCCCCGAGAGGAGTCAAGTTGAGTCGGCGCTCAGAGAGACTGAGGTCGCCTAGCTTCTTCTTCACTGTGGAGCTACAGCCTACAAGAGAACCAAGGTGTATTCATCTGCGGATCAAGAGTCTACTGCACTGTCTTCTGTACTTGAAGTCTCCCTAGATATCGTTGACCAGACGGTCTACTACCGACGGCTCTCCTACCCCCCCTACCGGCCTACAACCGGGAGGACCCCTTCCAAGAATGTCCCGCTATATCATTAAGAGTACCATAGATCTAATTCCCTAAGAGCCAGGTTGTATATTTGCTTCCTGCGTAACCAGAGATTGGACATTCAGTGTTGATTTGCCTACGAGTACTCATTTGCCTTACAAGTGCATTCAAATCATAAATGTAATAGTAACTATCATATGTACCTTTTGCTATATATTAAATATTTGATTATTACCTTTGTGTGGACCCGATTTCATTGTGGGAAAGTGTTCATCATATTTAGATATCGTGTACTGTATGGCCAGTAGTTAAAGTACATAAAGCGGTAGTGGTTTAATGATACCATACTTATCAATACAGTCAGGGAATTGTACCCCTCAGTTACAATTGGTCCTTCGAGCCGGAGGGTAATTAGTGTAATATTAATATAGTGGTATTAATATTGAAATGGCCTATGATGAACACTCCACGAAACGGTCCTCCTAAAGTAGAACGCCCGCAGCGTAGACGACAGCCACCTCAGTACTTAGAGGATTACGCTGCCAGTATACTACCTAGCCTTCTACAAACGGTAAACGCGGTAAAAGTAGAAAGTAAAATTATGTCCGACCCTATCAACCAGGATACCCCGACCACAGAGGCCCTAGTGGGTTCTAATGTAACTGACCAAGCTCACGGTGGGGACCAGGAGGGAACTGACACGACTTTACCCCCCGCCAAGACCGAAGAAGTAGTCCCTGAAGAGCTCCGGGAGGAAGACAACCCTCCAGAGTTGGAACTCTGCACGGAACAAGATGAGGAGAGCGCCGAGGAGATAGAGCTCCAGGACTCCCCGCAGGGGAACGCATCCCCAACGGGTACCGCCAGGAGCGGATCACCTCAACCAGCGTCTTCCCCCAGCGAGGCGGAGAGGATGCTGGCACAGGCGTTCCTCGCCAGCCTAGCAGCCTCTACGGAGCGTGATCGACTCCAAGCACAGACGCTTAGCGAGCGCGAACAACTCCAAGCACAGATGCTTAGCGAGCGCGAACATTCTACCATTGAAAGAGAACGCCTCCAAGCGCAGCAACGGAGCGAAGAAGAGCGCATACGTCTGGAGCTGAGACGCCTTCAGACGGAAGAGAATATGGCAAGAGACCGGGCCGACACCCAGCGTGCCGCTGCCGGTGCCCAAAGAGAAGCAGATCTCACCAAGCGCGAAGCCGAGCGCGACAGACTACAAGCCGAGCGCGACAGACTACAAGCGCAGCTAAGGGAGCAGCTGATCACCAGTGCAACACCCCCTCCCTCCACAAGGGGTTCCAGGGCCTCGTCAAGACACGGGTCAAGGGCACCCTCCCCTAACCGATTAAGCGACCCTGAGCCCGACCACCAGAGAGAGTCTACACCCCCCTCCGAACTCCTTCCCCGACCGGTCCAAGTGAGACCCAGCTACAAGGAAGGAACGGCGGACACTGCGGAGAGGCTAAATAGACGACTACAGGATCTAGAAGACCTGGCAGAGGAAGAAGAGGGAGAAGAGGAGAGTCAAGCCCGACAGCAGCACATTACTCCACAGGACCAGGAGGTCCAGTACAGCCCAGGCTATACCCCCGCGGCTCTGCGCTACAGACCCCCGACTCTATTCACGGGTGAGCATGACGCACGACCAGTCCCGAGGAATATTACCTGGACCAGCGGGCCATGGTACCCTGCCGGTACCAGCCCACCGAGAGGCGTAAGAGGAGACTCGCCCAGGAGGCCTCTCTTCCAACGCTCACCGATGTGCCAGCCATCCACGGCGTCATACATTGGCACACCGACGTTTCCAGACTTCACCCATGAGAACCGAGCACAGTACACGGAGCTACGGATGTGCTTAGAGACAATGATGGTGGATGTAGCTGATGAACGCCACAAGTATGCTATCCTATTGAAGCACCTGAAAGTGCCCAGAGCGCACAACATAGCGCTGGCCTATGCCACCTCTACTACCCCATACACAGCGGCTCTAGCAGCACTAGACCAAAGATATGGACGTATATGGGATTACGTAATACAAGAGATAAGGCATATTGACCGCCTACCCCCAGCAACAGACAATCGCTCACTAGACGACCTGTCTATCAAAGTACAATCCCTGGTAGGGATGCTGGGGGCGCAACGAGAAAAGGGTATGCACGAACTATACGCAAACTCGAACGTCGAGAGGATTTTAGAGAAGCTGCCGCCCGCCCGACAGGAGCGCTTCAGGCGGCAAAGAGACCACCGTGATCCTAACGGTCCCGAGCCATCCCTCCTAGACCTAGCCGACTTCCTGGCGAGAGAAGTCAGCAGCCTACGGCTGGATACGTTCGTGCGGAGCACACCAAGCTCCAGAGAGGGACCTAGGAGAGCAAACGATGGCCGAAGATCGGTGACTGTCATGCACCAATCAGAATCAGTACCGAGCAGCAAGAACCACAGTACCCCCTCGATGAAAGAGAAGTGGAAGATGGTGTGCCCGTACTGCGAGAAGGAACACTGGTTGGTGAAAGCATTAGTAATCCTATACCGTCTCTCGGGCTGCCCGCTTGCTGTGATAGTGAAGGATACATTCTCGCCCTTTATCGTCTTTAGATCTCTTCTTATTGTCCGAATCGTCATCTGGTTCTCGCTCCCCCGCAGCCCCAGCTGGGCCGCAGCGGACGCGAGGAGAAGGGTCTTCTCTGACCCGTCATCAAGGACGGCGTAAGTGTCCATGACCTTATCTTGGTAACTCAGTGTTACGCGGACCACCTTTAAGAGCACCTGGGCGCCGCTGCTGCTAGCGGGGTCAATGTACATAACACTTGCCTTTGTGCTGCTGGATGGTGCAGGCTTTCTTCTGTTACTGTCGTGTAGGACATCTAGGTGGGCTCCGTCACACCGACTACACCTCTTCTTGAGTATTAATATTGAAATGGCCTATGATGAACACTCCACGAAACGGTCCTCCTAAAGTAGAACGCCCGCAGCGTAGACGACAGCCACCTCAGTACTTAGAGGATTACGCTGCCAGTATACTACCTAGCCTTCTACAAACGGTAAACGCGGTAAAAGTAGAAAGTAAAATTATGTCCGACCCTATCAACCAGGATACCCCGACCACAGAGGCCCTAGTGGGTTCTAATGTAACTGACCAAGCTCACGGTGGGGACCAGGAGGGAACTGACACGACTTTACCCCCCGCCAAGACCGAAGAAGTAGTCCCTGAAGAGCTCCGGGAGGAAGACAACCCTCCAGAGATGGAACTCTGCACGGAACAAGATGAGGAGAGCGCCGAGGAGATAGAGCTCCAGGACTCCCCGCAGGGGAACGCATCCCCAACGGGTACCGCCAGGAGCGGATCACCTCAACCAGCGTCTTCCCCCAGCGAGGCGGAGAGGATGCTGGCACAGGCGTTCCTCGCCAGCCTAGCAGCCTCTACGGAGCGTGATCGACTCCAAGCACAGACGCTTAGCGAGCGCGAACAACTCCAAGCACAGATGCTTAGCGAGCGCGAACATTCTACCATTGAAAGAGAACGCCTCCAAGCGCAGCAACGGAGCGAAGAAGAGCGCATACGTCTGGAGCTGAGACGCCTTCAGACGGAAGAGAATATGGCAAGAGACCGGGCCGACACCCAGCGTGCCGCTGCCGGTGCCCAAAGAGAAGCAGATCTCACCAAGCGCGAAGCCGAGCGCGACAGACTACAAGCCGAGCGCGACAGACTACAAGCGCAGCTAAGGGAGCAGCTGATCACCAGTGCAACACCCCCTCCCTCCACAAGGGGTTCCAGGGCCTCGTCAAGACACGGGTCAAGGGCACCCTCCCCTAACCGATTAAGCGACCCTGAGCCCGACCACCAGAGAGAGTCTACACCCCCCTCCGAACTCCTTCCCCGACCGGTCCAAGTGAGACCCAGCTACAAGGAAGGAACGGCGGACACTGCGGAGAGGCTAAATAGACGACTACAGGATCTAGAAGACCTGGCAGAGGAAGAAGAGGGAGAAGAGGAGAGTCAAGCCCGACAGCAGCACATTACTCCACAGGACCAGGAGGTCCAGTACAGCCCAGGCTATACCCCCGCGGCTCTGCGCTACAGACCCCCGACTCTATTCACGGGTGAGCATGACGCACGACCAGTCCCGAGGAATATTACCTGGACCAGCGGGCCATGGTACCCTGCCGGTACCAGCCCACCGAGAGGCGTAAGAGGACACTCGCCCAGGAGGCCTCTCTTCCAACGCTCACCGATGTGCCAGCCATCCACGGCGTCATACATTGGCACACCGACGTTTCCAGACTTCACCCATGAGAACCGAGCACAGTACACGGAGCTACGGATGTGCTTAGAGACAATGATGGTGGATGTAGCTGATGAACGCCACAAGTATGCTATCCTATTGAAGCACCTGAAAGTGCCCAGAGCGCACAACATAGCGCTGGCCTATGCCACCTCTACTACCCCATACACAGCGGCTCTAGCAGCACTAGACCAAAGATATGGACGTATATGGGATTACGTAATACAAGAGATAAGGCATATTGACCGCCTACCCCCAGCAACAGACAATCGCTCACTAGACGACCTGTCTATCAAAGTACAATCCCTGGTAGGGATGCTGGGGGCGCAACGAGAAAAGGGTATGCACGAACTATACGCAAACTCGAACGTCGAGAGGATTTTAGAGAAGCTGCCGCCCGCCCGACAGGAGCGCTTCAGGCGGCAAAGAGACCACCGTGATCCTAACGGTCCCGAGCCATCCCTCCTAGACCTAGCCGACTTCCTGGCGAGAGAAGTCAGCAGCCTACGGCTGGATACGTTCGTGCGGAGCACACCAAGCTCCAGAGAGGGACCTAGGAGAGCAAACGATGGCCGAAGATCGGTGACTGTCATGCACCAATCAGAATCAGTACCGAGCAGCAAGAACCACAGTACCCCCTCGATGAAAGAGAAGTGGAAGATGGTGTGCCCGTACTGCGAGAAGGAACACTGGTTGTCACAATGTGACCTGTTCAAGAAGATGACCGCTGAAGAAGTGAGTCAATGGATAAAGTCCAACAGGCGCTGTTACCGATGTGCGCGCAGTCACATGGCAGCCGAGTGCCGCCTCAAGAAGAGGTGTAGTCGGTGTGACGGAGCCCACCTAGATGTCCTACACGACAGTAACAGAAGAAAGCCTGCACCATCCAGCAGCACAAAGGCAAGTGTTATGTACATTGACCCCGCTAGCAGCAGCGGCGCCCAGGTGCTCTTAAAGGTGGTCCGCGTAACACTGAGTTACCAAGATAAGGTCATGGACACTTACGCCGTCCTTGATGACGGGTCAGAGAAGACCCTTCTCCTCGCGTCCGCTGCGGCCCAGCTGGGGCTGCGGGGGAGCGAGAACCAGATGACGATTCGGACAATAAGAAGAGATCTAAAGACGATAAAGGGCGAGAATGTATCCTTCACTATCACAGCAAGCGGGCAGCCCGAGAGACGGTATAGGATTACTAATGCTTTCACCAGCCAAGAAATAGGACTATCGCAGTACACCTACCCCATCGCCAAGCTGATGGATAAATATGTGCACCTGCGTCAACTCCCTATCCCGCTCATAGACGGTGCCACCCCGACCCTGCTGATAGGCTCCGACCATGCAGACCTCATAGTCCCGATAGACCGGGTCCATACAGGACCCAGAGGTTGTCCTGCAGCAGTCGAGACCCGCCTAGGATGGACATTACAAGGCCCCCTCGCCAAGTCTCTTAACCGAACAGCAGCCACTAGCTGCCTCCACTCCAGAGTGACAGAAGAAGACACCACTCTCCTGCAGCATGTCGAGAGGCTATGGACACTAGAGACAATGCCCTTTAAGAACGAAAAGAAAGAAATTCGTTCTAAGGAAGATATTTACGCTATAGCCCTCCTCGAGCAAGGGACAAAGAGAGTCACAGTCAACGGAGTGATGAGATACGCAACTCCACTCCTGAGGCGAGAGGGAATGCCCACCTTTCACGCCACAAAGGAAGCGACGGAGCGGTATCTATTGAACACAGAGCGGCGCCTAGCCAAAGACCCCGCTCAAGAGGCTGTGTACCGCGCTGAGATTAACAAGCTAATCACAGCGGGACACATAAAGAAAATTGACATTAAAGAGGCCGATCAGACGACCGAATCATGGTACGTGCCGCACCACAAGGTCCACCACAACGGCAAGGATCGGATTGTGTTTAACTGCAGCTACCAGATCGGATCACAAAATCTGAATAAAGAGCTCTTGGCCGGCCCAACACTCGGCCCCTCTCTACTAGGCGTGCTACTACGCTTCCGCCAGGACAAGGTGGCGATCAGCGGCGACATCAAAGGGATGTTCCTGCAGGTGAGACTAGTGGAGGAGGACAAGCCCCTGCTGCGGTTCCTATGGAGAGAGAGGATTGGAGATGAGCACCCAGCCATCTATCAATGGGAAGTCCTCCCTTTCGGAACCACATGCAGCCCATGCTGTGCTACGTTTGCACTACAAAAACACGTCGCAGAGGACCCAGCAGCAGATGAAGAGGTCCGACAAAGTGTGACAAATAGTTTCTACGTGGACAACTGTTTACAAAGCGTCTCGACGCCAGAAGAAGCCAAGGCTCTCCTACTCAAGCTCCGCGCCTCCCTGATCAAAGGCGGCTTTGATCTCAGGCAGTGGGCCAGCAGCGACCCGCAAGTACTGCGCAGCCTCTCCCCCGAGGACAAGGCAGCGAGCAGCGACACCTGGATGGCGACCATCCCAGGAGAAGCCCAAGAAATGACACTAGGACTAGTCTGGCGCTTCAAAACAGACTCGCTCCATTATAGACACAAACCCCTGACCAAGGAGCAGGGAAGGTCGACGGCAATACCGACCACCAGACGGAGTGTATACAGAACACTCGCCAGACAATATGACCCGTTGGGATGTATTCTACCTTACACCACCAGGGCAAAGATGATTGTAAGAGCGCTATGGGACAAGGACCAGGGCTGGGACGATCCCATACCCGAACACCTTGCATCCACATGGAGAGAGTGGGAGACGGAACTCCGCTCACTCCCAGGCGTTAATATACGCCGCAGCTACTTCCCACCCACAGTGAGGCCAGAGACATGCAAGATCGACCTGCATGTATTCAGCGACGCCTCCGAAGTAGCCTACGGTTCGGTGGCCTACTTGCGTGCCCGAGAGGAGGGAGGAGAAATACATACTGCTTTCATCCTGGCTCGCTCAAGAATAGCCCCACGAAAGCAACAATCTATCCCGCGTCTAGAGCTCTGCGCAGCCCTAGCAGGAGCGCAGCTCGCCACGTTAATCCAACGTGAACTCACCATCCCGGTGCAAAGAACAATCTTGTGGTCAGACTCCACGACCGTACTCACATGGATCCGGTCTGATTCGTGCAGATACAAGGTCTTCGTGGGAGTCAGAGTCACAGAGATTCAAGAGTTAACAGAAGTAGCGAGCTGGAGGTATGTGGACACCAAACACAACCCAGCTGACGTCATCACCCGGGGAATGTCCCTGGATGACCTCACCCGTCACAACCTCTACAGTGACGGACCAGAGTTTCTCAAGCTCCCGGAAGAAGAGTGGCCTACACCCACCCCACGGGAGGCGAGTAAAGAGGAGGCCGAAAACAAGAAACCTATGTTCTGTGGATTGAACACACTCGTCTCCACAGACCCCGACATAGACGATTGCCTCACCATACAGAGTGCGCAGCTAAAGACATTTCTGTGGCACCACCCAGAGGTTCAGCCCACAACTGACATTTCAGCAGCTGACTACGAAGAAGCAGAACTTCTTCTACTACAACGAGCCCAGAGAGACTCGTTCCCCGATGAGCTAGCCTGTCTACAGGGAGCAAAGCCCGTCCCATCAGACAGCAGACTGCTCCACCTAGCCCCCGAGAACGACGCCCATAATCTCATCAGAGTGGGTGGTCGTCTGCGGAGAGCCCCAGACTTACCGGATGACGTCAAGTACCCGATAGTCTTGAACAGCCGACACAAGGTCACAGAGCTGATCATAAAGAAATACGACGAGGATGTGCACCACGCAGGGGCAGAGAGAGTCTTCGCGGAGATCAGACGTCGTTATTGGATACTGCAAGGGAGAGAAGCAGTGCGGCGCTTCCAGCGAACCTGTCTAGACTGTCGTAAGTGGCGAGCCCAGCCCAGTATACCCCGGATGGCTGACCTACCTCCCTGTCGCCTCCGACTCGGCGACAAGCCTTTTCACTCCACCGGTATGGACTGTTTCGGCCCGCTGTATATAAAGAAAGGAAGAGGAACCGAGAAGCGGTGGGGTATTGTATTCAAATGCATGACCACCAGAGCGATACATATCGAACTCCTTCCAACCATGAGCACAGACTCATTCCTTATGGCCTTCCGAAGATTCACATCACGGAAGGGAAAACCGTCTACATTATTGTCTGATCACGGGACAAACTTCAAAGGCGGAGAAAGAGAGCTGAGAGAGAGCTTCCAAGCTATGGGCCCAGAACTTAAGACCCACCTCGCTCCATCCCAGATTGACTTCCAGTTTAATCCCCCGAACGCACCTCACTTCGGTGGAACTTGGGAGCGAGAAGTACGTTCTATAAAGACAGCCCTGTACGCCGTGCTTGGGGCCCAGACCGTGGCAGAAGAAGTCTTAATGACAGTCCTCACGGAGATCGAGGGAGTATTGAACTCAAAGCCCCTCTGTTACGTCTCAAGTGATGTAGCAGATGTCGACCCAGTCACCCCCAACACACTCTTGATTGGGCGGCTGGACCCCGCGCTACCCCAGAGAGCGGACATACTATCCGCTCTACCTTTGAGTGACACCTTCTCTGCTCTCTCCACAGAGATGGCAACCTCCACCCTCCTTTCAGCCCTGGCAACCTCCTTCGACAAGCTCTGTCCCCTCGTTGAGAAACCTGCCCGCCGTTCCCCACCCAGTCCATGGCTGACAGATCCAGTGAGAGAACAAAGACAGGTCCTGAGAGCAGCTGAAAGGAAGTATAGAAAGTCACGCCTCACTGCTGACATCGACACATATCACAACCTCTTGTTAACATTCTCCAAAACCATCACTAATGCCAAAGCTTCTTTCTTCCACCATAGGATCGAGGCCTCTGCCAAGAATCTTCGCAAACTGCATGCTACCATGTCCTCCCTCCTCACTCCCCCCCCACCCCCCCCTCCCTCATCTTTCTCTGCCGAAGACTTTGCGATCTTCTTTGAGGAAAAAGTGGAGAACATCCGCAGCTCCTTCTCCCAACCCCCACCCATTCCAAATGCTGAATCGAGAACCTCATCCTTCACTCTGTCATCTTTCTCTCCCATTACAGAAGCAGAGACCCTGACACTGGTAACGTCAAACCGTCCGACTACTTGCCAGCTGGACCAGCTACCCTCCCCACTCCTCCAGACCATAGCACCAGACATCCTCCCATTCCTAACTGCAACCATCAACTCCTCACTCAACTCGGGGGTGGTCCCCACCTCCCTAAAACAAGCCAGAGTCACGCCGCTCATAAAAAAACCAACCCTGAACCCTACTGTCATAGGCAACTACCGTCCTGTCTCTCTTCTCTCCTTCCTTTCTAAAACACTTGAACGTGCTGTATCCAACCAACTTACTACTTATCTCTTACAGAATGACCTCCTAGACCCTAATCAGTCAGGCTTCAGGACTGGTCACTCCACAGAGACAGCCCTCATTGCGGTCACAGAGGCACTTCACTTAGCAAAAGCGAAAGGCCTCTCCTCTGTCCTGATTCTCCTAGATCTATCTGCAGCCTTCGACACAGTCAACCACCAGATCCTCCTTGCGGCCCTCGCAGGAATGGGAGTGGCTGGCTCTGCGCTGACATGGCTGTCATCATACCTCAATGACCGCTCCTACCAAGTGTCATGGAGAGGGACCCTGTCGGCCACCCGCCCCCTACGGACGGGTGTCCCCCAGGGCTCGGTTTTAGGACCCCTTCTCTTCTCCCTCTACACTAAATCACTGGGTAACATTATCACGTCTCATGGCTTCTCCTACCATTGTTATGCCGACGATACTCAACTCTTCCTCTCCTTCCCTCCCTCAGATATCCACGTCTCTGTGCGGATCTCGGCCTGTCTGTCCGACATCTCAGCCTGGATGACGTCCAACCACCTCAAACTGAACCTAAGCAAAACAGAATTGCTCCACCTGCCGGCCAAATCCTCCCCCCTAACCGACCTTTCAATCACAGTCGAGAATGCAGCTGTGACTGCGTCCCCGACCGCCAAGAACCTTGGTGTTGTCCTCGACGACCAGTTGAACTTCTCTGCTCACATCGCAGCGACGACCAGAACCTGCCGATTCCTCCTGAGCAACGTCAGAAGGATACGCCCCTTCCTGACAAAAGAAGCCACCCAACTCCTCGTCCAATCAACAGTCATCTCCCGCCTCGACTACTGCAATGCACTGCTCGCTGGCCTCCCGGCCACTGCCACTAAGCCTCTTCAACTCATTCAGAACGCAGCGGCCCGCCTGATCTCAAACCTACCGAAGTCGGCCCATGTCACCCCACTTCTTAGGGACCTGCACTGGCTCCCCATTGCTGCACGAATCCGCTTCAAGGCCCTCGACCTAGCATACCGTGCGGCAAAGGGAACCGCTCCCGCCTACCTCCGGTCAATGGTCTCTAACTACACACCCTCAAGACCCCTACGCTCTGCATCTTCTGGCCGCCTCAGACCTACTCCTATCCAAGCTCCGGGAGGGTCATCAAAGAGAAGTCGCCTATTCTCAGTCCTTGCCCCACAATGGTGGAATGAACTACCCACCCCAGTTAGGACAGCCGAATCACGTCCAATCTTTCGCCGTCGACTAAAGACGCACTTCTTCAACCATTATCTGAATAAAAAAAAAAAAAAAAAAAAAAAATCTAACCCTAACTAACCGTACTGTCATGCACTTGTCCTAATAAACTAACCTACACTGTAGCACTCAACACTTTGATGAACATTGTTGCTCAGCTGATAGAGTTGTGCCCTTCCTGATGGCTTGTCGTACAGAACTTGTAAGTCGCTTTGGATAAAAGCGTCAGCTAAATGACTAAATGTAAATGTAAATGTAAAATGTACAGGCCTGAAGAAGCGAACGGCCGAAGAATGTGGAGGTACAGTCAAGTACTGGCTGACAAGTTTTGGAACAGCTTCCTACTCCACTACCTACCGTCTCTACAGACCCGCCAGAAATGGGTGAAAGAGAGAGACAATTTGACAGAAGGAACAGTCGTCATGATTATCGATCAGTCACTACCCCGAGCTATGTGGCCGGCTGGCCGCGTAAGCAAAGTGATCACCGGTGCCGATGGAAAGGTCCGAGCAGCTGAAGTGCTCGTCCAAGGGCGGACCTACACCCGACCCGTGGCGAGGCTAATAGAACTGCCAAGGCTCCCCGATACTATCGATGACGACCATGACCCCATGACTTTGTGAACTGACTGACCCTCACAGCGGACATTGAGTAGTGGACAGTGCGGTTAATCTGTCTCTGCTTAGCTAATTAGGTGGGACTAATTAGGGGGCGGCTGTTACGAAGGATCAGATTAAACCGAATATATATATTTATTTATTGATATATATTGAATAGTATTTGTATATCGTTTGATATCCCTTGTATATTCCTTGTACATATACACGGAATATCCCTTTAGCCTACTATAGCCCATAATAGTTAATTCTCTTATTGGACAAAAGGACCAGGCGCCAGGGGACCAGCCCCTGACGTCAAGTTCAAAGGTACCGACGAGACATGTCCGTACTAGCCCCGGCTCCGCTCAGGGATACGGCTACCGAAATGAGAGTGGCACTATTTGTTCACCGTGCATATAAATATGGC
Organism: Notolepis coatsorum; assembly: GCF_963971535.1. Classification (NCBI taxonomy): domain Eukaryota; kingdom Metazoa; phylum Chordata; class Actinopteri; order Aulopiformes; family Paralepididae; genus Notolepis; species Notolepis coatsorum. The sequence continues at coordinate 92,406 of NW_028170573.1, forward strand.
GCAAGTAAATGTAGAAGACCCTTAGTCCTTTACCCTTCTACCCAACTAAGTAACAGAACGTGAAGCCTCACCCACGATACCGCGTGCGGTGTAGTATGGCCTGTTTGGCCTTAGAATAGCATCGAGACCTCGTGCGAATTAATAGCTGAATTGTCAGAGTTTGGCACTGTACCGTCGAGTGCGACGTATTTCTATTAAGTAATAATAGTCTATCGTGTATGGTGCATCGTGCGGTTAGAGTTCTAAAGTGACCAGCATCTCCAACGCTTCCTCGTGTTATCTAGAGTCTTAACCAGGCTGGGCCGACCACATGGCGCCTTCATCCGAGGAGATCTAGACGAGGACCGAGGGACATGTACACTGGATTACCTACCCGACGACTGCTGAGCCCTATGCAGCTGGAATATATTTGCTTTGGTACTGTGATTTGTGGAGCGGATAATCGCCGACGCCTGTGAGTGTTGGATTTACCCCCGAGAGGAGTCAAGTTGAGTCGGCGCTCAGAGAGACTGAGGTCGCCTAGCTTCTTCTTCACTGTGGAGCTACAGCCTACAAGAGAACCAAGGTGTATTCATCTGCGGATCAAGAGTCTACTGCACTGTCTTCTGTACTTGAAGTCTCCCTAGATATCGTTGACAAGACGGTCTACTACCGACGGCTCTCCTACCCCCCCTACCGGCCTACAACCGGGAGGACCCCTTCCAAGAATGTCCCGCTATATCATTAAGAGTACCATAGATCTAATTCCCTAAGAGCCAGGTTGTATATTTGCTTCCTGCGTAACCAGAGATTGGACATTCAGTGTTGATTTGCCTACGAGTACTCATTTGCCTTACAAGTGCATTCAAATCATAAATGTAATAGTAACTATCATATGTACCTTTTGCTATATATTAAATATTTGATTATTACCTTTGTGTGGACCCGATTTCATTGTGGGAAAGTGTTCATCATATTTAGATATCGTGTACTGTATGGCCAGTAGTTAAAGTACATAAAGCGGTAGTGGTTTAATGATACCATACTTATCAATACAGTCAGGGAATTGTACCCCTCAGTTACAGTACCCATTCTGCAATCTGTTAAATAAAGTGTTCATTCATCCATTGATATTATAAATATTATATAATCCATACACTGAAAAGGAAAATAAAATGTTTGCTGAATGAATAGGCCTATAAATGTATAATTTACAAACACAGAACATATAGTATCTTATAGTATACCAGCCCACTCTCAGTTTCCCCCGAGTTTGACCCTAATGTCCACCCTTCCTCCTGCTGTGCTCCCTTTTAGCAATGTATCCGGTTAATCTTGTGTGTGTCAGAGCCATTCTCATTCACAATAGTTAACGGGTGTCTTTGCACTCATCACTCAGTTGCATACCCCACGTTCCCTCACGCGTTCCCCCGCACGTTCCCTCGCGCATTCCCTATTCAAAACATACATGCAAGGAAGTGTATGGGCTAAAAGAATGTGTAGGAAATATTGCTTTTGGCTTTCGATAGAACTGACACCATGAACGTCTGGCACCGAGCAGAGTGTAGAACGCTGGCACGACGTGATGACCCTCACCTTTTTGTATAGTTTCCTTGGTAGCAGTGAGGAAGTACAAACGTTTGTGACCTCACCTTGAATGGTTGTGTGTGTATGTGTGTGTGTGTGTGTGTGTGTGTGTGTGTGTGTGTGTGTGTGTGTTGGGACGGTTAACCGTCAGTAGTGTGGTAGAGAGAGAAAGGCTTATAACCTTCTATCGTTCCGTAGTGAAAGGGTTAATGTGAAATGTGAGTTATTTATTTTTTTGACACAGTTTGCAGGAAGTATGCAGGCCGTCACAAAAGCACGTCATGTAACTTCCATAACGCAGTTGGCTTGTCATGACGTGAATGATGAAAATGCATTTGTAAAAATGTTGTCGTCGTGTCTACAGTACACTATAGCAGGGGTTCCCAAACTTTTCAGGCCGGGACCCAGAAAATAAGGCGTCAGAGAGCCGCGGCCCAATGCACATCGTCAGGCTTTTCTTTTTTTTTTGCCAGGCGACCGATTTTTTAAGCCAAATATCACTTCAATCCTATTAAGTTAGTTCAAGTTAGTTATTCATTTATATGTGCTATTTATGAGAGGGCTAACTTGTTGAAAAATAATAATGATAATAATAATAGCCTCATTAAAATACTATTGTTGCTTCGGTTGTTTTCAGCGTTTTATGTGCATAATCTGTTATTTAGTTTGAAATGTTCGTTGAAATAAGTAGATTTTTCGTTTTTGTTTATTTATTAAGTTAATATAAAACCATATAGTCACATTTTAGAATACAATAGAATAGAATTTTAGAATACAACTAGAAACACTGTCCCTGCCTGCTTCTAAGTTCAGTGGCCTGACAATTTTTATTTTTTTTAATTTTTTTTTAAATCATCTCGCGGCCCACCCGTGGCTGCTCGCGGCCCACCTTTGGGTCGCGCCCCCCGACTTTGGGAACCACTGCGCTATAGGATGTCCCATGAATATATGTGTGTAGCCGGTTCAAACTGGCTTACCCTGAGCGAGTCTCGAACCTCGGTCTCCCGCACCGCGGGCGACATCGCAGACCACTATACCGAGAGGTGACGAGTCTGGATGCCTTTTAAGGGGGAGTGAGTTTAAACCTTGCAGTACCGCTCCTGCCACAGTCACTTCACAACACTTGAAGTCCATGGTGACTGTGTGGATATACTCGCGGTACCTCCGTTACATGTGAATGGTTTCATTAATGCTTAGCCGGTGTGTCTCTAACGCTGGGACTGGCCTTTCTTTCATTAGGTAGATCTCCGTGCTCGCGGGCTGCAGAGCTCTCAGGCGCAGCGCCGGAGTCTTGTACCGGCGGGGAAACACAGTGTCAGCGGTAAAGCCTCCTGCAGCCGTGTTGGAGCCGTCAGACGGCCAATCAGGGGATCGATGGCAGCCGTGACTCGGCCAATGACCCGCGTTGTTATCACCGCCGGCCATCCTCCCGTCTCTCTCTCTCCGTCTCGCTCCGTCTACTCGTTCGTCCATATCCACCCCCCCCCCCCCCCCCCCCTCCCTCGCTCCTTCACGGTTTTTCACTCCTCTCCCCCCCCCCCACACCCCTTTAGCACTTTAACACTTATTTAACATGTGCTGAAAACTTTTTCCTCCCTCTTCCTCCCTTCAACTCTCCCTCTCTCCTGCCTCCCTCCCCCTCTCCCCCCTCTCTCCTCTCTCTCTCTCTCTCTCTCTCTCTCTCTCTCTCTCTCTCTCTCTCTCTCTCTCTCTCTCTCTCTCTCTCTCTCTCTCTCTCTCTCTGGCAGTCTGATTTTTCTGGTCTAATGACCTGGGGGTCTCAGTGCAGCCTCCACTGGGTTGAT
>NW_028170572.1:7500-61000 GCF_963971535.1 Notolepis coatsorum
CACTCAAACAAACAACACACTGCAGCACCCACTCTCCACACTTTAGATCACACAAACACACTTACACTTTATATTTATTGATAAAGGATTTGCACTACAACTCGTACACCTACTGTGAATTGTACCTAAACTGCACCTCGTCCATTTATGCCTTGCACTATATAGTATTGTATATTAGTACACTGCACAGTATTGTATATTGTATGGTAACTACGTCTACGAACATTGTACATATGTCTAAACTGAACACTGTGACCTCTTTTTTTCTTCTAATTTTTACTATGTTTTTATTTCATACTATCTTGTCATGCACAGTCTCTGGAGCGCAACAGTAAGAAGCATTTTGTACAAAAGTATTCTGTACTTCTGTATGACAACTATTAAAGAAACTTGAAACTTGAACTTGAGGTAAACGGTACCCTATCCCCCCCCTCCCAGTGAGCTGTGGTGTTCCACAAGGAAGCATACTAGGACAGCTACTGTTCCTAATTTATGCGAATGACATGTCGTCAGCTTGTGACTGCAACTTGTTCCTGTTCATGGACGACTCAGCCCTGCTGGTCTCTGACAAGAACAAGTTACAGGTTGAAAAAACCCTCAGCTCTGAACTAGGCAAAATCTGCACCTGGCTCGCTGATAACAAACTATCATTACACCTGGGTAAAACAGAGTCCATTCTCTTCGGTTCAAATAACAAACTCAGCAAGACCGACGGCTTTTCAGTTACAGTGGGTGACAATATTGTCACAAGGAAAGATGAAATTACATGCCTAGGTTCCATCCTAGAGGCAAATCTTTCCTGTGACAAAATGGCATCCAATGTAATAAAAAAAAGTCAACCAACAAACTAGATTCTTGTACCGGATTTCCTCTCTGGTAAACAAGAATACCCTGAAGACTCTGGCAGGAGCACTCATTCAAGGGTACTACGACTATGCTTGCACCTCATGGTACCAAAGCACCTCAAAGGCGCTAAAAACAAAATGACAAACATCACAAAACAAACTGGTCAGACTACTGCTTGACCTTACTCCTAGAACCCACCTCACCCATACCCACTTTGACAACCTAGGATGGCTTAGAGTAGACGACAGAGTACAGCAACTTGCAATGGGCCTGGTCTACAAGATACACTACCCGACTAAAGTACCCATGTACATGTCAAAATACTTCCCAAAGGTCAGTGAATACCACGACCACAACACCAGAGGGAGCTCCACAAATCATGTTAAACCCAGATTCGGCTAAAACAAGGGACTAAACACGTTTAGAAATTATGCCACATCAATGTGGAACGCCCTACCCACAGCTGTAAAGGAATGTAAATCACTACCCACTTTCAAAACCTCTCTCAAAGAGCACCTACGGGAGACAATTCGAAACTGGCCACTGTAAATGTCCTAACCCAACCCCCTCCAATGTACAGTAAATGTCCTAACCCAATAATACACAAGACCCTCTTCTTGGGATCAAGTAAGGTTTCGTTGATAATCCAATGTACAGTTACCCCCCCACCCCACCCCGCCTACCCAATCCCCCCCCCACCCCACCCACCCAACCACCTCCAATGTACAGTTTCCCACCACTCCCTCCACCCCACCTACCCAACCTCCTCCAATGTACAGTGTCTTCGTCAAATGTATATACTCTTTTTTAGACTATTTTTGTATCACAAACAATACCGTATTTGTAAATCTGGTATGTCATAAATGTATAGATGTAGCAGTATTGTCTATCTGTATGTCATGTATGTCATATATTATGATGATTTGAAAATGGGGGACCATGATGTAAACAAGATGAAAGTCTTTCTCTGGTATGCATCCCCTTAACAATTGTGTGTATTGAGCTGTTGTACCCATTCTGCAATCTGTTAATACAATTTTCAATCAATCAATCAATCAATCAATCAATCAATCAATCAATCAATCAATCAATCAATCCTAGTTCCTTATTTCCAGTCAGTCCGTTATTATCGCTTTGTCAGTCCGTGTTCTATTGTGCTTATCTAATGTTCTTGTCCTCCTTTGCTCACAGTTCCTTCCTGGCTCCACTCCCTGTTCCCCCGTCTTGCATTCCTGTGCATGTCCTCCGCCTGCCTGACCATCTCTCCGTGAACATCCCTGGACTGCATGAGAACCCACTCCTGGCTATGACCCCTACGCTCATCTGACTAGCCCATACCTGCTCACTCCCTGGACAGTCTGAGTACCCACTCCTGGCTATGACCCCTACGCTCGTCTGACTACCCTGTACCTGCTCACTCCCTGGACAGTCTGAGTACCCACTCCTGGCTATGACCCCTCCACTCATCTGACTAGCCCATACCTGCTCACTCCCTGGACAGTCTGAGTACCCACTCCTGGCTATGACCCCTACGCTTGTCTGACTACCCTGTACCTGCTCACTCCCCGGACAGTCTGAGTACCCACTCCTGGCTATGACCCCCCCACTCATCTGACTAGCCCATACCTGCTCACTCCCTGGACAGTCTGAGTACCCACTCCTGGCTATGACCCCTACGCTTGTCTGACTACTCTGTACCTGCTCACTCCCCGGACAGTCTGAGTACCCACTCCTGGCTATGACCCCTACGCTTGTCTGACTACTCTGTACCTGCTCACTCCCCGGACAGTCTGAGTACCCACTCCTGGCTATGACCCCTACGCTTGTCTGACTACTCTGTACCTGCTCACTCCCTGGACAGTCTGAGTACCTGCTCCTGGCTACGACCCCCCAGCTCGACGCAGCTAACATGCTAAACGCTAACATCTACGCCGCGACCGCCAAGCTGCCCGATTTTTGGCAGCATAATCCACGGCCGTGGTTTCAACACATCGAAGCCCAATTCCAGCTGAGAGGAATAACGCAAGACGTAACTAAATACTTCCATGTGGTGGTGGCGTTGGATGCTTCGGCGACGAGCGATGATGCTGTTGGAGGCCAAGACATTCCTTCTGAAACTGTATGAACTGTCAGAACTGGAGAAAGCGGACCGCCTGCTGTCCCTCAACGGCCTCGGCGACAGCAAACCGTCAGAGTTAATGGAGAAGATGCTGGCTGTGCTGGGATCAGCTGATCCCTCCTTTCTGTTCACATAGATTTTCCTGCGGCAGATTCCAGTGCTTGGCCAGTTCCCTCCTCTCCTCCACCAAGGACTATCGCGGCCTGGCTGCAGAAGAGTTTTCCTGGCCATCCAGCAGCAGTTTGTCCATGCGCTGCTGTCCCACCAGGGCACCTCAGCCCCACCACTGGAGGTCTATACAGATGACGGGTCAACCCGACGACGGGCTCTGTTATTACCATGCCAGGTTTGGGGACAGGGCCAAACAGTGTCGCAAGCTGTGCAGTGTCAGAGTACAGGGAAACGCCAGGGCCGGCGCTCATTAGCGGCTATGGGTGCCGGCCATGACTGCAAGCTGTTGTTCATCACAGACTCCTTGGCTGGCCGGCGGCTGCTGGTTGACTCGGGCACCCAACGCAGCATTGTGCCAGCACAGGCCGTGGACACCATGGCCGGCGGACACAGGCCCCAGATGGATGCCGCTAACGGCACGACCATACGTACTTACAGCACCAGGTAGGTGGAGGTGTGTTTTGGCGGGCGGCGTTTCGGCTGGGATTTTTGTTATGGCTGCTGTGTCCATGCCGCTCCTGGGCGCACACTTCCTCTGTGCATTCAGCCTGCGCGAGTACTACCAGGTGCCGGTCCATCCACACTCATGTCGCACACACGCACACTTATGGCCAAAGGAAAGGACACTTTAAATTAGAATAACAGGAACAGTGTATTGCACTACCAAAGCTAACTAGCATGTCACACATGCGCTGTAAATAACTATGTACAGATACCGAGATGTCACTCCATGTTACCTGCTACCTGTTACTGCACAATGTTGTTTCTTCTTTTGATTCTATTATATGTACCACTGTATTGCACATCGTTGCGGGCAAGACCACCCGCATTTCATTGTATACCTGTATGCCGTGACAATTAAAACTCTTGACTTGACTTGACTTGACTTGATCCACGGGATGTGCCAAAAACAGCTGTCATCACACCCTTTGGACTGTTCGACTTTGTTGTGGAAATGGGGGGCAGGCAAAAGCGGGTCACTATCTTAAGCCTGTTCACTTGGACATGGACGAGCCGGTTCCGTTGGCCCTACCCCCACGGCAGGGGCGCCCGCCGGTTTCGGCCCAGACGCCTGCCCCAACCTCCGGGGCCCGGCCGCTGGTCCCACTTCTCTCCTGCTAAGCGCAGTAGTTTCGGCCGATTGATCCCCCACCATGTTGACTATTCATTTGGAGTCTGTTCACTGATGGACTATTCACTGGCTATTATTTAGTTGCAGTTTTCGTTTTGGGTGAATTCTGGGGGGGGCCTGTGTGGTGACCCACAGCGAGAGACATTCACCAAAGAGGGCTTGTGCCTTTAAGACCGGGGGTTTATGGGAAAGGTTATCTTCTGTTTCCGGTTCCGGGTTTGAGTTGTTGTTGTTGTTGTAAATGGATGTACTGTTGGAAGTTAAGTAAACTACCTCGACTTGACCACGTCTCTGGCTCGCTGTTTGTGTCTGCATCTGTGTTCTGGCTTTAGTGAAACCGTTACAGATGAGAGAAAGGTGGAAGAGGAGAGAAGAAGAGAGAGAGAAATGCACATTCGTCCTTATATTCCAGAGACAAAGATAGTCATATTACATGGATACATTCAAAATACATTCAAAACATGTCAATCGTGATATGTAACCTCAGTTGATGCGTACGTGATGTCTCAACTTATTTCCATATTAGTAGAATATTAGTAGGAGCACTTTGCTGGTACATTATATCATAGACCCTTTACATTAACTGTCATAAGGGCCCTAACAGCCACAGACTGACAAAGGCCAGATTCCATTTAAGGCTTTGGTTGACTGTGGACACAGTGTACGGAATTGTGATCATAATAGGATTTGTGAATCTAATTTATCATTGTTACACAATTATTATTATTATTATTATTATTATTATTATTATTATTATTATTATTATTATTATTATTATTATTATTATTATTATTATTATTATTATTATTATTATTATTATTATTATTATTATTATTATTAGTATTATTATTATTATTATTATTATTATTATTATTTTTTTTTTTTTTTTTTTTTTTTTTTTTTACTTGAACTCACTTGACCTATTGTGACCTCTAGGATAATCACAGCCTCATTTTACAACCACAAACTAGAGACCTGGGTCGTTCAGAGTCTGTATGGCTTTCCTAGATTTACTGACCATAAGAGGGGGGTTTCTGGGTGATTTCCAGAACAGAAGTGCTCGTCAGGTTTTTGATACCAAATCACAGCATTCATTATTCTATGGTGTTCCTCAAGGCCTTGGTGGTAAAAGAATTTCACCAAATCTGTGTGACAAATAGTATCAACCCCAGAATTGCAACATCTCATGAGACATAATGGAGATGGGAAAGCCCCTCATACACTTCCATCATAATGTTCTAAGCCCCTTTATACACATAAACTTTAACAATTGAACAGGCGCCTAAGCAAGACACAATGTTTATTACAAATGTATGACTAGAAAGACTTGACACACCGTGCTGAGCTGCATCTCACATTATTCTCCAGGTGCTCAGCTTTCAGATGATGTTACCATGTCTATGTGGCCTCTACTGTTGACCTGTTCTCTCCTATCTCTCTGTAAAAGCAAAACACAGGGAAAGGCCATTTTCACAATAGGTCCTCTTTAAGTAGTTCCATAAGTATAATATGTAGTAGGGGTGTAACGGTACACAGAAGCCACGGTTTGGTACATACAGTAACTCGGTTTTGGGGTCACGGTTCGGTATGAGTTGGGTACAACAGGAAAAAAACATTTATAATTATTATTATATATTTATATTCATTATTATAATTATTTTCTATTAAGTTATACTTACAGTAGTTCCACATAGGCTTGCCACAGTAGTCAGTGATACCGGTGTCATTCTGTAAGTTTCACTTCTAGAGTAGATTTAACTTCACGTGAAGCAGAGATTGAAGACTCTAGAGAAGCGATGGCATGTTACACAACAATGGCAGAGGATTTATCAATATTTTGGATTTAAACACCTCAGCAGCTCGACTGGAGAGCAGCTCAGATGATCAGTCCAGGAAAAGTATGTAGTGCGTTAGTAATTTTTTTCTCGGATCAGCTGTGACTGAAAGTCCACAGGAGAAAGTTGGTGTGGGTGTGTGTGTGTACTATGTGTGTGTGTCTTTCCATTGGTTAACATTATTGGGGTGATCATTTTCAGCCTATTGTAATGACCCTGCTGTGTTACAAACATATCATTCATTCATGGTTTTGTTTCAGGGACACCTGTAGTGAATGGGGAGGGGAGAAACCGTGCTCGGTTGTTCATTTGTTCTGTCAAGCTTCAATGTTTTATTCATCATCTAAATTTGGCAATACAAGCTTAATATTCAACGTCAAAGATCAAAGATATTGAGCATTAATTTGTAAAATGTGCACCCCTAGTTTCACCTAGTGTCGTATGAGACGTATTCGTCGTATGGCTGGATGTACCGAACTGTGACGTCTGTACCGTAAAGTCGGGGGGCAAATACACGTACCGTTACACCTCTTATATGTAGTATTTATTCCGTTTCGTCAGTATACATGTAGTATTTATGCAGTTTTGTCAGTATACATGTAGTATTTATGCAGTTTCGTCAGTATATATGTAGTATTTATTCAGTTTGGGAATATCCACGCTAGCTGTAGCATCCTTGAAACGAAGTTCAGCGACCAGAGCTAGAACAACAAGGTGACAGTGGAACAACCAGGTGACAGTAGAACAACAAGGTGACAGTGGAACAACAAGGTGACAGTGGAACAACAAGGTGACAGTGGAACAACAAGGTGACATTAGAACAAGGTGACAGTAGAACAACAAGGTGACAGTAGAGACAATGGAACAACAAGGTGACAATGGAACAACAAGGTGACAGTAGAACAAGGTGACAGTAGAACAACAAGGTGACAGTAGAACAAGGTGACAGTGGAACAACAAGGTGACAGTAGAACAAGGTGACAGTAGAACAACAAGGTGACAGTAGAACAACAAGGTGACAATGGAACAACAAGGTGACAGTAGAACAAGGTGACAGTGGAACAACATGGTGACAGTAGAACAAGGTGACAGTAGAACAAGGTGACAGTAGAACAAGGTGGCAGTAGAACAACAAGGTGACAGTGGAACAAGGTGACAGTGGAACAACATGGTGACAGTAGAACAAGGTGACAGTAGAACAAGGTGACAGTAGAACAAGGTGGCAGTAGAACAACAAGGTGACAGTAGGACAACAATGTGACAGTGGAACAAGGTGAGAGTAGAACAACAAGGTGACAGTAGGACAACAAGGTGACAGTCGAACAACATGGTGACAGTAGAACAAGGTGACAGTAGAACAACAAGGTGACAGTAGAACAACAAGGTGACAGTCGAACAACATGGTGACAGTAGAACAAGGTGACAGTAGAACAACAAGGTGACAGTGATATGATATGATATTAGCATTTATAATGCGCCCCCGGGCCCCAGCCAATTTTTACATCGGTCCGGGGCGCAGCCCGGGGAAAAAAAATAATATGAATAAATGGACAGGACAAAGAAACAGGGAACCAGGCAGACAGAGAACATAAGCACACCTCAGACACACAACACAACAGCAAAATAACTAGTGATCATCCATAGCGAAAAGGTGGGTTTTAAGCAAGCAAGGCCTTGAATGTCTGTACGGTGTTGGCAGACTTGATCTTGAGGGGCAGCTTATTCCACAGTGTCGGCACCATCACTGCAAAGGCCCGGACACCCTTTGTCACCAGTTTGGCCTGCGGGACCCTCAGTCTGAGGGCCTCAGACACAGTTGGTCATTCGATCTGAGGGACCTGGAGCTGATGACTGAATTACTGAAACTCAACAGCAAAAAGACAGAGCTCATGGTTGTGGCCACCAAGGCACTGCTCGGGAAGGTTGGAGATCTCCTCCTCCACGTTGACAGCTGTTCCATCTCCCCGTCTCTCGAAGTCCGTAACCTGGGTGTCACCCTTGACGCCACACTTTCATTTCACTCCCACATCAAATCCGTCACCAAGTCTGCCTTCTACCACCTCAAAAACATCTCCCGTCTCTGACCCTCACTCTCAGACTCTATGGCTGAGACCCTGATCCACTCATTCATCACCTCCCGGTTGGACTACTGTAACGGAGTCCTGTTCGGGGTACCCAGCAAAGCCCTGGACAGGCTCCAGTATGTTCAGAACTCAGCTGCCAGGGTTCTCACTCACACCAAGCCCTGGCAGCACATCAGCCCAGTCAAGTTCTGCATTACCTTCAAACTCCTGCTCCTCACCTACAAGTCCCTCCATGCCCTCGCCCCCCGATACCTGTCTGATCTCCTCCACCAGCACACTCCATCCCGGAACCTACGATCCTCTGATCTAGGTCTCCTCTCCATCCCTCACACCAGGTTACATACTTTTGGGGACAGAGCCTTCAGCGTGGCGTCCCCTACCCTCTGGAACTCTCTCCCCTCCGAAATCCATAACGCCCCAACCCTGGACACCTTCAAATCTGCTCTAAAAAGACACCTCTTCACCAAGGCTTTTCCCCATCAGTTAGTTTAGATTAGATTAGGCCATTATCCATTATCCCTTACTTTCCCCCACCCCCCCCCCCCCCCACCCCCTATTCCCTAGCCCTATTTTTTTTTCCTGATTGTGAAGCGACCTTGGGTTCTATGAAAGGCGCTATATAAATTTGATCTATTATTATTATTGATGGGTTGGACCAAGAGCATCGACCAAGAGCATCGACGGGGCACCGGTTGAGAGAGTGAACAGTTTCAAGTACCTCGGAGCCCACATATCCGAGGACTTGACATGGACCACACACATTGACAGTGTTGTGAAGAAGGCACGACAACGCCTCTACTTCCTCAGGCGCCTAAGGAAGTTCCAAGTCAGTCAGAAGATCCCTAGGAACTTCTACTCATGTACAATCGAGAGCATCCTGACTGGCAACATCACCTCCTGGTTTGGGAATAGCACTGCACAAGACCGTAGCAGACTACAAAGAGTGACACGTTCAGCCGAACGCACAATTGGAGGAGGGCTTCCCACCCTCCAGAACATTTACAACAAGCGGTGCAGGGGGAAGGCTAAGAGAATCATCAAGGACTCCAGCCACCCGAACAACTGCCTCTTTGAACTGCTGCGGTCAGGCAAGCGATACCGGAGTCTTAAGGCGAGCACAGAAAGACTCAGAAGAAGCTTCTATCCCCAGGCCATCAGGCTGCTCAACGAACAATAAACACTATGCAACAACCATCAAATGCACACAGCACACACATCCACACGCACACACTCACTTTAAACAAACAACTCACTGCAGCACCCACTTTACACACTTTAGAACACCTAAACACACTTTACACTTTATATTTATTGGTAAAGGATTTGCACTACAACTCGTACACCTTACTGTAAATTGTACCTAAATTGTACCTCATCCCATTTCTGCTCTGCACTATATAGTATTGTATATTAGTACATTGCATAGTATATTGTATATTGTATGGTAACTCAGTTACTTCTAGTCTGCATCGAACATTGTACATATGTCTATACTGAACACTGTGACCTCTATCTTTACTTCTATTTTACATGCTATACTATTTTATTTCATACTTATCTTGTCTAACAGTCTCTGGAGCGTAACAGTAAGAAGCATTTTGTATAAAAGTATTCTGTACTTCTGTATGACAACTATTAAAGAAACTTGAAACTTGAGTTCCTCAATGTAGGCCGGAGCGAGACCATTGAGGGCTTTGTATGTGAAAAGCAGAATTTTTAAGTTGATTCTCTTCTTCACTGGGAGCCAGTGGAGAGACACGGTGACAGTAGAACAACAAGGTGACAGTAGAACAACAAGGTGACAGTGGAACAACAAGGTGACAGTAGAACAACAAGGTGACAGTAGAACAACAAGGTGACAGTGGAACAACAAGGTGACAGTAGAACAACAAAGTGACAGTAGAACAACAAGGTGACAGTAGAACAACAAGGTGACAGTAGAACAACAAAATGACAGTAGAACAACAAGGTGACAGTGGAACAACAAGGTGACAGTAGAACAACAAGGTGACAGTGGAACAACAAGGTGACAGTAGAACAACAGGGTGACAGTAGAACAACATGATGACAGTGGAACAACAAGGTGACAGTAGAACAACAAGGTGACAGTAGAACAACAAGGTGACAGTGGAACAACAAGGTGCCAGTAGAACAACAAGGTGAGAGTGGAACAACAAGGTGAGAGTGGAACAACAAGGTGACAGTAGAACAACAAGGTGACAGTAGAACAACAAGGTGACAGTAGAACAACAAGGTGACAGTAGAACAACAAGGTGACAGTAGAACAACAAGGTGACAGTGGAACAACAAGGTGACAGTGGAACAACAAGGTGACAGTGGAACAACAAGGTGACAGTAGAACAACAAGGTGACAGTGGAACAACAAGGTGACAGTAGAACACCAAGGTGACAGTAGAACAACAAGGTGGCAGTAGAACAACAAGGTGACAGTAGAACAACAAGGTGACAGTTATGACAAGGTGCCAGTAGAACAACAATGTGACAGTGGAACAACAAGGTGGCAGTAGAACAACAAGGTGACAGTAGAACAACAAGGTGACAGTAGGACAAGGTGCCAGTAGAACAACAAGGTGACAGTAGAACAACAAGGTGACAGTGGAACAACAAGGTGACAGTAGAACAACAAGGTGACAGTGGAACAACAAGGTGACAGTAGAACAACAAGGTGACAGTGGAACAACAAGGTGACAGTAGGACAACAAGGTGACAGTGGAACAACAAGGTGACAGTAGAACAACAAGGTGACAGTAGAACAACAAGGTGACAGTAGAACAACAAGGTGACAGTAGGACAAGGTGCCAGTAGAACAACAAGGTGACAGTAGAACAACAAGGTGACAGTGGAACAACAAGGTGACAGTAGAACAACAAGGTGACAGTGGAACAACAAGGTGACAGTAGGACAACAAGGTGACAGTGGAACAACAAGGTGACAGTGGAACAACAAGGTGACAGTGGAACAACAAGGTGACAGTAGAACAACAAGGTGACAGTAGAACAACAAGGTGACAGTAGAACAACACAGTGACAGTAGAACAACAAGGTGACCGTAGAACAACAAGGTGACAGTAGAACAACAAGGTGACAGTAGAACAACAAGGTGACAGTGGAACAACAAGGTGACAGTGGAACAACAAGGTGACAGTAGAACAACAAGGTGGCAGTAGAACAACAAGGTGACAGTAGAACAACAAGGTGACAGTTATGACAAGGTGCCAGTAGAACAACAAGGTGACAGTGGAACAACAAGGTGCCAGTGGAACAACAAGGTGACAGTAGAACAACAAGGTGACAGTAGGACAAGGTGACAGTGGAACATCAAGGTGACAGTGGAACAACAAGGTGCCAGTGGAACAACAAGGTGACAGTAGAACAACATGATGACAGTAGAACAACAAGGTGACAGTAGGACAACAAGGTGACAGTAGAACAACAAGGTGACAGTAGGACAACAAGGTGACAGTGGAACAACAAGGTGCCAGTAGGACAAGGTGCCAGTAGAACAACAAGGTGACAGTAGGACAACAAGGTGCCAGTGGATGGCGACAACATTAGCTGAATAAGTGCGTCTCTCTCTTCTGATGGTGTATGCTGATATTTACGCCTTGCAGAATAAAGACACTGTCTTTGCCTTGTGTTACTTTTCTCAGCTTGCTCTTTCCCTGTACAAACTGTGTTTTCGTTCCATATTGAATGCTTCCAATGCAGTATTTATGGAGCCTGTCACAACACTGCATCCAGAGCTTCCGTAATGATCTCCTTTTCAGTGGAAAATGTGCAAAGTTAAATTGCAGTGTTTTCCCAGAATATTATAGAGTATGCTATCCAAGGGTTATGAGTGTAACTCTTGGATAGCGTGATGTTACGTAACTGTAATCGACCGTGGGTTCCGAGTGGGTGATCGGATTACTTGTTTTGTGGATTACAGTTACAAGGGATAGATGAAGTAGGCTACTTTGTTAATAATTTATATGGACGTTGTTCAGTTGAAAGTATGAAAAAGTATATTTATTTGCTCAGCCTCTTTAAATGTAGTGTCTAAATGAGTCTAGGTCAGTTTTATAGGCACCTAAAATATGTATATAAACCTGTCCCTTACTTATTTATTAGATTAGAGTAGATTAGATTACTTTAGATTATATAGATTACTTTAGATTAGATTAGATTACTTTAGATTAGATTTGATTATATTACTTTAGATTTGATTAGATTACTTTAGATTACATTACATTACTTTAGATTGCATTACATTATATTCGATTTTTTATTTTGTTTTTTCATTGCTACGCAGATGATATCCAGCTTTATTTTTCTTTTAACCCCAACAACATTGAGACAATTTGCATCGTGCAGGATCGTCTGTCTGCCATTGAGGAGTGGATGACCAGTAGCTTCCTCCAGTTGAATGCTGCAAAGACAGACAGTTTTATTATAGCTGCGGATCAAATTGGCTCTAGTCTAGGGTAACAGCAGAATCGGCAGAACCTGCAGAATCTGCACCTGGCTCGCTGATAACAAACTATCATTACACCTGGGTAAAACAGAGTCCATTATCTTCGGATCAAATAACAAACTCAGCAAGACCGACGGCTTCTCAGTTACAGTGGATGACAATATTGTCACAAGGAAAGATGAAATTACATACCTAGGTTCCATCCTAGAGGCAAATCTTTCCTGTGACAAAATGGCATCCAAGGTAATAAAAAAAGTCAACCAACAAACTCGATTCTTGTACCGGATCTCCTCTCTGGTAAACAAGAATACCCTGAAGGAGCACTCATTCAAGGTTACTACGACTATGCTTGCACCTCATGGTACCAAAGCACCTCAAAGGCGCTAAAAACAAAATGACAAACATCACAAAACAAACTGGTCAGACTACTGCTTGACCTTACTCCTAGAACCCACCTCACCCCTTCCCACTTTGACAACCTAGGATGGCTTAGAGTAGACGACAGAGTACAGCAACTTGCAATGGGCCTGGTCTACAAGATATACTACACGACCATGGTACCTGTTACGAAGGATCAGATTAAACCGAATATATATATTTATTTATTGATATATATTGAATAGTATTTGTATATCGTTTGATATCCCTTGTATATTCCTTGTACATATACACGGAATATCCCTTTAGCCTACTATAGCCCATAATAGTTCATTCTCTTATTGGACAAAAGGACCAGGCGCCAGGGGACCAGCCCCTGGCGTCAAGTTCAAAGGTACCGACGAGACATGTCCGTACTAGCCCCGGCTCCGCTCAGGGATACGGCTACCGAAATGAGAGTGGCACTATTTGTTCACCGTGCATATAAATATGGCGCAAGTAAATGTAGAAATCCCTTAGTCCCTTACCCTTCTACCCAACTTAGTAACAGAACGTGAAGCCTCACCCACGATACCACGTGCGGTGTAGTATGGCCTGTTTGGCCTTAGAATAGCATCGAGACCTCGTGCGAATTAATAACTGAATTGTCAGAGTTTGGCACTGTACCGTCGAGTGCGACGTATTTCTATTAAGTAATAACAGTCTATCGTGTATGGTGCATCGTGCGGTTAGAGTTCTAAAGTGACCAGCATCTCCAACGCTTCCTCGTGTTATCTAGAGTCTTATCCAGGCTGGGCCGACCACATGGCGCTTTCATCCGAGGAGATCTAGACGAGGACCGAGGGACATGTACACTGGATTACCTACCCGACGACTGCTGAGCCCTATGCGGCTGGAATATATTTGCTTTGGTACTGTGATTTGTGGAGCGGATAATCGCCGACGCCTGTGAGTGTTGGATTTACCCCCGAGAGGAGTCAAGTTGAGTCGGCGCTCAGAGAGACTGAGGTCGCCTAGCTTCTTCTTCATTGTGGAGCTACAGCCTACAAGAGAACCAAGGTGTATTCATCTGCGGATCAAGAATCTACTGCACTGTCTTCTGTACTTGAAGTCTCCCTAGATATCGTTGACCAGACGGTCTACTACCGACGGCTCTCCTACCCCCCCTACCGGCTTACAACCGGGAGGACCCCTTCCAGAATATCCCGCTATATCATTAAGTGTACCATAGATCTAATTCCCTAAGAGCCAGGTTGTATACTTGCTTCCTGCGTAACCAGAGATTGGACATTCAGTGTTGATTTGCCTACGAGTACTCATTTGCCTTACAAGTGCATTCAAATCATAAATGTAATAGTAAATATCATATGTACCTTTTGCTATATTAAATATTTGATTATTACCTTTGTCTGGAACCGATTTCATTGTGGGAAAGTGTTCATCATATTTAGATATCGTGTACTGTATGGCCAGTAGTTAAAGTACATAAAGCGGTAGTGGTTTAATGATACCATACTTATCAATACAGTCAGGGAATTGTACCCCTCAGTTACAATTGGTCCTTCGAGCTGGAGGGTAATTAGTGTAATATTAATATAGTGGTATTAATATTGAAATGGCCTATGATGAACACTCCACAAAACGGTCCTCCTAAAGTAGAACGCCCGCAGCGTAGACGGCAGCCACCTCAGTACTTAGAGGATTACGCCGCCAGTATACTACCTAGCCTTCTACAAACGGTAAACGCGGTAAAAGTAGAAAGTAAAATTATGTCCGACCCTATCAACCAGGATACCCCGACCACAGAGGCCCTAGTGGGTTCTAATGTAACTGACCAAGCTCACGGTGGGGACCAGGAGGGAACTGACACGACTTTACCCCCCGCCAAGACCGAAGAAGTAGTCCCCCAAGAGCTCCGGGAGGAAGACAACCCTCCAGAGATGGAACTCTGCACGGAACAAGATGAGGAGAGCGCCGAGGAGATAGAGCTCCAGGACTCCCCGCAGGGGAACGCATCCCCAATGAGTACTGCCAGGAGCGGATCACTTCAACCAGCGTCTTCCCCCAGCGAGGCGGACCAGATGCTGGCACAGGCGTTCCTCGCCAGCCTAGCAGCCTCTACGGAGCGCGATCGACTCCAAGCACAGACGCTTAGCGAGCGCGAACAACTCCAAGCACAGACGCTTAGCGAGCGCGAACAACTCCAAGCACAGATGCTTAGCGAGCGCGAACATTCTACCATTGAAAGAGAACGCCTCCAAGCGCAGCAACGGAGCGACGAAGAGCGCATACGTCTGGAGATGAGACGCCTTCAGGCGGAAGAGAATATGGCAAGAGACCGGGCCGACACCCAGCGTGCCGCTGCCGGTGCCCAAAGAGAAGCAGATCTCACCAAGCGCGAAGCCGAGCGTGACAGACTACAAGCGCAGCTAATGGAGCAGCTGATCGCCAGGGCAACACCCCCTCCCTCCACAAGGGGTTCCAGGGCCTCGTCAAGACACGGGTCTAGGGCACCCTCCCCTAACCGATTAAGCGACCCTGAGCCCGACCACCAGAGAGAGTCTATACCCCCCTCCGAACTCCTTCCCCGACTGGTCCCAGTGAGACCCAGCTACAAGGAAGGAACGGCGTACACCGCGGAGAGGCTAAATAGACGACTACAGGATCTAGATGACCTGACAGAGGAAGAAGAGGGAGAAGAGGAGAGTCAAGCCCGACAGCAGCACATTACTCCACAGGACCAGGAGGTCCAGTACAGCCCAGGCTATACCCCCGCGGCTCTGCGCTACAGACCCCCGACTCTATTCACGGGTGAGCATGACGCACGACCAGTCCCGAGGAATAGTACCTGGACCAGCGGGCCATGGTACCCTGCCGGTACCAGCCCACCGAGAGGCGTAAGAGGAGACTCGCCCAGGAGGCCTCTCTTCCAACGCTCACCGATGTGCCAGCCATCCACGGCGTCATACATTGGCACACCGACGTTTCCAGACTTCACCCATGAGAACCGAGCACAGTACACGGAGCTACGGATGTGCTTAGAGACAATGATGGTGGATGTAGCTGATGAACGCCACAAGTATGCTATCCTATTGAAGCACCTGAAAGTGCCCAGAGCGCACAACATAGCGCTGGCCTATGCCACCTCTACTACCCCATACACAGCGGCTCTAGCAGCACTAGACCAAAGATATGGACGTATATGGGATTACGTAATACAAGAGATAAGGCATATTGACCGCCTACCCCCAGCAACAGACAATCGCTCACTAGACGACCTGTCTATCAAAGTACAATCCCTGGTAGGGATGCTGGGGGCGCAACGAGAAAAGGGTATGCACGAACTATACGCAAACTCGAACGTCGAGAGGATTTTAGAGAAGCTGCCGCCCGCCCGACAGGAGCGCTTCAGGCGGCAAAGAGACCACCGTGATCCTAACGGTCCCGAGCCATCCCTCCTAGACCTAGCCGACTTCCTGGCGAGAGAAGTCAGCAGCCTACGGTTGGATACGTTCGTGCGGAGCACACCAAGCTCCAGAGAGGGACCTAGGAGAGTAAACGATGGCCGAAGATCGGTGACTGTCATGCACCAATCAGAATCAGTACCGAGCAGCAAGAACCACAGTACCCCCTCGATGAAAGAGAAGTGGAAGATGGTGTGCCCGTACTGCGAAAAGGAACACTGGTTGTCACAATGTGACCTGTTCAAGAAGATGACCGCTGAAGAAGTGAGTCACTGGATAAAGTCCAACAGGCGCTGTTACCGATGTGCGCGCAGTCACATGGCAGCCGAGTGCCGCCTAAAGAAGAGGTGTAGTCGGTGTGACGGAGCCCACCTAGATGTCCTACATGACAGTAACAGAAGAAAGCCTGCACCATCCAGCAGCACAAAGGCAAGTGTTATGTACATTGACCCCGCTAGCAGCAGCGGCGCCCAGGTGCTCTTAAAGGTGGTCCGCGTAACACTGAGTTACCAAGATAAGGTCATGGACACTTACGCCGTCCTTGATGACGGGTCAGAGAAGACCCTTCTCCTCGCGTCCGCTGCGGCCCAGCTGGGGCTGCGGGGGAGCGAGAACCAGATGACGATTCGGACAATAAGAAGAGATCTAAAGACGATAAAGGGCGAGAATGTCTCCTTCACTATCGCAGCAAGCGGGCAGCCAGAGAGACGGTATAGGATTACTAATGCTTTCACCAGCCAAGAAATAGGACTATCGCAGTACACCTACCCCATCGCCAAGCTGATGGATAAATATGTGCACCTGCGTCAACTACCTATCCCGCTCATAGACGGTGCCACCCCGACCCTGCTGATATGCTCCGACCATGCAGACCTCATAGTCCCGATAGACCGGGTCCATACAGGACCCAGAGGTTGTCCTGCAGCAGTCGAGACCCGCCTAGGATGGACATTACAAGGCCCCCTCGCCAAGTCTCTTAACCGAACAGTAGCCACTAGCTGCCTCCACTCCAGAGCGACAGAAGAAGACACCCCACTCCTGCAGCATGTCGAGAGGCTATGGACACTAGAGACAATGCCCTTTTTAGAACGAAAAGAAAGACATTCGTTCTAAGGAAGATATTTACGCTATAGCCCTCCTCGAGCAAGGGACAAAGAGAGTCACAGTCAACGGAGTGATGAGATACGCAACTCCACTCCTGAGGCGAGAGGGAATGCCCACCTTTCACGCCACAAAAGAGGCGACGGAGCGGTATCTATTGAACACAGAGCGGCGCCTAGCCAAAGACCCCGCTCAAGAGACTGTGTACCGCGCTGAGATTAACAAGCTAATCACAGCGGGACACACAAAGAAAATTGACTGGCGACGTCGTGCGCTGCTCCGCGCCTCCCTGATCAAAGACGGCTTTGATCTCAGGCAGTGGGCCAGCAGCGACCCGCAAGTATTGCGCAGCCTCTCCCCCGAGGACAAGGCAGCGAGCAGCGACACCTGGATGGCGACCATCCCAGGAGAAGCCCAAGAAATGACACTAGGACTAGTCTGGCGCTTCAAAACAGACTCGCTCCATTATAGACACAAACCCCTGACCAAGGAGCAGGGAAGGTTGACGGCAATACCGACCACCAGACGGAGTGTATACAGAACACTCGCCAGACAATATGACCCGTTGGGATGTATTCTACCTTACACCACCAGGGCAAAGATGAATGTAAGAGCGCTATGGGACAAGGACCAGGGCTGGGACGATCCCATACCCGAACACCTTGCATCCACATGGAGAGAGTGGGAGACGGAACTCCGCTCACTCCCAGGTGTTAATATACGCCGCATCTACTTCCCACCCACAGTGAGGCCAGAGACATGCAAGATGGACCTGCACGTATTCAGCGACGCCTCCGAAGTAGCCTACGGTTCGGTGGCCTACTTGCGTGCCCGAGAGGAGGGAGGAGAAATACATACTGCTTTCATCCTGGCTCGCTCAAGAATAGCCCCACTGTATCTGAGGGGTACAATTCCCTGACTGTATTGATAAGTATGGTAATATTAAACCACTACCTCTTGTACTTTAACTTTTGGCCATCCAGTACATGATATAGATATGATGAACACTTTCCCACCTGATGAAACGAAGTCCACACAAATGTACAAATCGAATATTTAATATAGCAAAAGGTATATACAACGTTCACTTGTCGACACTTATGATTTGAAATGCACTTGTATGGCAAATGAGTATTCGTAGGTAAATCAACATTGAATGTCCAATCTCTGGTTACGCAGGGAGTAAGTATACAACCTGGTTCTTTAGGGAACTATAGCGATGGTACTTAAATGATTATAGCTGGATACACTAAGGGGGGGGGGGGGGTCCCGCTGGTTGTAAGACAGTAGGAGGGGGGGGTTAGAAGAGCCGCTGGCGGTATCCCATCTGGCCGACGATTTCTTGGGAGAATTCAAAGTCTTGAACACGGTGCCCACAGAACCTCGGTCCGCAGATGAATACAGCTGGACCCTCTGGTGGACGGTAGTTGCCGGTCCACAACGGAGAGACGTGAGGCGACCTCACTGGTGTAGAGCGCCGTCTCACCTGGACTCCTCTCCGGGGGGTAGTTCCAACACTCAGCAGTGTTGGCCGTTATCCATGGAATAATCAAAGTACCCAAAGCATAATCCAAGCCGTGGAAGGCTCGCCGTCGTCCGGGTAAAGTAATCCAATGTACAGGTCTCCTCGTCCTGGCCCGGAGCTCCTCGGATGCAAGCACCACTAGTGGTCTGCCCAGCCTGGTTAAGACTCCAGATAACGTCAGGAACGATGGGGGTGCTGCTCACTTTATAACTCTAACCGAACGATGCACCATACATAAATAGACTATTATTAGCTTAATAGAAATACGTCCAACTCGACGGTATAGTGCCAAACTATGACAATTCAACTATTAATCCACACGATATCTCAATGCCTATTCTGAGGCCAAGTAGGCCTTACTGCACCACACGTGCGTCGTGGGTGAGGCTTCGCGTCTGTTACTCGGTTGGAGGGTAAAGAACTAATGGACTAAAAGACTAAAAGAAAGTTCTACTTTACTTGCGCCATATATATATGCGCTGTGAACAAATAGTACCATTCGTATTTCGCCAGACGTATTCCTACGCGGAACCGGGCTTGCCACGACATGTTGGGCGGCACGATTGAACTTGAACCTAGGGGTATGGCTGCTGGCGCCAGGTTCTCGTCCAATGGTAGAATGAAACTATTATG
This sequence comes from Notolepis coatsorum, assembly GCF_963971535.1. Classification (NCBI taxonomy): domain Eukaryota; kingdom Metazoa; phylum Chordata; class Actinopteri; order Aulopiformes; family Paralepididae; genus Notolepis; species Notolepis coatsorum. The sequence goes on from NW_028170572.1 coordinate 27,262, forward strand.
GGCTGTTTAGTAGACTAAAGGGATATTCAGTGCATATTGTACAAGGAATATACAGGGGATATCAAACGATATACAAATACTATTAAATATATATATATAAATAAATATATATATTCGGTTTAATCTGATCCTTCACAACACCCACGAAAGCAACAATCTATCCCGCGTCTAGAGCTCTGCGCAGCCCTAGCAGGAGCGCAGCTCGCCACGTTAATCCAACGTGAACTCACCATCCCGGTGCAAAGAACAATCTTGTGGTCAGACTCCACGACCGTACTCACATGGATCCGGTCTGATTCGTGCAGATACAAGGTCTTCGTGGGAGTCAGAGTCACCGAGATTCAAGAGTTAACAGAAGTAGCGAGCTGGAGGTATGTGGACACCAAACACAACCCAGCTGACGTCATCACCCGGGGAATGTCCCTGGATGACCTCACCCGTCACAACCTCTACAGTGACGGACCAGAGTTTCTCAAGCTCCCCGAAGAAGAGTGGCCTACACCCACCCCACGGGAGGCGAGTAAAGAGGAGGCCGAAAACAAGAAACCTATGTTCTGTGGATTGAACACACTCGTCTCCACAGACCCCGACATAGACGATTGCCTCACCCTACAGAGTGCGCAGCTAAAGACATTTCTGTGGCACCACCCAGAGGTTCAGCCCACGACTGACATTTCAGCAGCTGACTACGAAGAAGCAGAACTTCTTCTACTACAACGAGCCCAGAGAGACTCGTTCCCCGATGAGCTAGCCTGTCTACAGGGAGCAAAGCCCGTCCCATCAGACAGCAGACTGCTCCACCTAGCCCCCGAGAGCGACGCCCATAATCTCATCAGAGTGGGTGGTCGTCTGCGGAGAGCCCCAGACTTACCGGATGACGTCAAGTACCCGATAGTCTTGAACAGCCGACACAAGGTCACAGAGCTGATCATAAAGAAATACGACGAGGATGTGCACCACGCAGGGGCAGAGAGAGTCTTCGCGGAGATCAGACGTCGTTATTGGATACTGCAAGGGAGAGAAGCAGTGCGGCGCTTCCAGCGAACCTGTCTAGACTGTCGTAAGTGGCGAGCCCAGCCCAGTATACCCCGGATGGCTGACCTACCTCCCTGTCGCCTCCGACTCGGCGACAAGCCTTTTCACTCCACCGGTATGGACTGTTTCGGCCCAATGTATATAAAGAAAGGAAGAGGAACCGAGAAGCGGTGGGGTATTGTATTCAAATGCATGACCACCAGAGCGATACAGATCGAACTCCTTCCAACCATGAGCACATACTCATTCCTTATGGCCTTCCGAAGATTCACATCACGGAAAGGAAAACCGTCTACATTATTGTCTGATCACGGGACAAACTTCAAATGCGGAGAAAGAGAGCTGAGAGAGAGCTTCCAAGCTATGGGCCCAGAACTTAAGACCCACCTCGCTCCATCCCAGATTGACTTCCAGTTTAATCCCCCGAACGCACCTCACTTCGGTGGAACCTGGGAACGAGAAGTACGTTCTATAAAGACAGCCCTGTACGCCGTGCTTGGGGCCCAGACCGTGGCGGAAGAAGTCTTAATGACAGTCCTCACGGAGATCGAGGGAGTATTGAACTCAAAGCCCCTCGGTTACATCTCAAGTGATGTAGCAGATGTCGACCCAGTCACCCCCAACACACTCTTGATGGTGCGGCTGGACCCCGCGCTACCCCAGACAATGTACAGGCCTGAAGAAGCGAACGGCCGAAGAATGTGGAGGTACAGTCAAGTATTGGCTGACAAGTTTTGGAACAGCTTCCTACTCCACTACCTACCGTCTCTACAGACCCGCCAGAAATGGGTGAAAGAGAGAGACAATTTGACAGAAGGAACAGTCGTCATGATTATCGACCAGTCACTACCCCGAGCTATGTGGCCGGCTGGCCGCGTAAGCAAAGTGATCACCGGTGCCGATGGAAAGGTCCGAGCAGCTGAAGCGCTCGTCCAAGGGCGGACCTACACCCGACCCGTGGCGAGGCTAATAGAACTGCCAAGGCTCCCCGATACTATCGATGACGACCATGACCCCATGACTTTGTGAACTGACTGACCCTCACAGCGGACATTGAGTAGTGGACAGTGCGGTTAATCTGTCTCTGCTTGGCTAATTAGGTGGGACTAATTAGGGGGCGGCTGTTACGAAGGATCAGATTAAACCGAATATATATATTTATTTATTGATATATATTGAATAGTATTTGTATATCGTTTGATATCCCTTGTATATTCCTTGTACATATACACGGAATATCCCTTTAGCCTACTATAGCCCATAATAGTTCATTCTCTTATTGGACAAAAGGACCAGGCGCCAGGGGACCAGCCCCTGGCGTCAAGTTCAAAGGTACCGACGAGACATGTCCGTACTAGCCCCGGCTCCGCTCAGGGATACGGCTACCGAAATGAGAGTGGCACTATTTGTTCACCGTGCATATAAATATGGCGCAAGTAAATGTAGAAATCCCTTAGTCCCTTACCCTTCTACCCAACTTAGTAACAGAACGTGAAGCCTCACCCACGATACCACGTGCGGTGTAGTATGGCCTGTTTGGCCTTAGAATAGCATCGAGACCTCGTGCGAATTAATAACTGAATTGTCAGAGTTTGGCACTGTACCGTCGAGTGCGACGTATTTCTATTAAGTAATAATAGTCTATCGTGTATGGTGCATCGTGCGGTTAGAGTTCTAAAGTGACCAGCATCTCCAACGCTTCCTCGTGTTATCTAGAGTCTTATCCAGGCTGGGCCGACCACATGGCGCTTTCATCCGAGGAGATCTAGACGAGGACCGAGGGACATGTACACTGGATTACCTACCCGACGACTGCTGAGCCCTATGCGGCTGGAATATATTTGCTTTGGTACTGTGATTTGTGGAGCGGATAATCGCCGACGCCTGTGAGTGTTGGATTTACCCCCGAGAGGAGTCAAGTTGAGTCGGCGCTCAGAGAGACTGAGGTCGCCTAGCTTCTTCTTCATTGTGGAGCTACAGCCTACAAGAGAACCAAGGTGTATTCATCTGCGGATCAAGAATCTACTGCACTGTCTTCTGTACTTGAAGTCTCCCTAGATATCGTTGACCAGACGGTCTACTACCGACGGCTCTCCTACCCCCCCTACCGGCTTACAACCGGGAGGACCCCTTCCAGAATATCCCGCTATATCATTAAGTGTACCATAGATCTAATTCCCTAAGAGCCAGGTTGTATACTTGCTTCCTGCGTAACCAGAGATTGGACATTCAGTGTTGATTTGCCTACGAGTACTCATTTGCCTTACAAGTGCATTCAAATCATAAATGTAATAGTAAATATCATATGTACCTTTTGCTATATTAAATATTTGATTATTACCTTTGTCTGGAACCGATTTCATTGTGGGAAAGTGTTCATCATATTTAGATATCGTGTACTGTATGGCCAGTAGTTAAAGTACATAAAGCGGTAGTGGTTTAATGATACCATACTTATCAATACAGTCAGGGAATTGTACCCCTCAGTTACAGTACCCATGTACATGTCAAAATACTTCCCAAAGGTCAGTGAATACCACGATCACACCAGAGGGAGCTCCACAAATCATGTTAAACCCAGATTCGGCTCAAACAAGGGACTAAACATGTTTCGCAATTATGCCACATCAATATGGAACGCCCTACCCAAAGCTGTAAAGGAATGTGAATCACTACCCACTTTCAAAACCACTCTCAAAGAACACATACGGGAGACTGAAATTCAAAACTGGCCCCTGTAAATGTCCTAACCCAACCCCCTCCAATGTACAGTAAATGACCAAGTATGGTTTTGTCAATATTCCAATGTACAGTTTTGCTTGTACAGTTGTACAGTGACCCCCACCCAACCCAGAGGAAGAGGAAGAGGACAAACGGTGATGATCCATCCATAACATAAGGTGCGTTTTCCCCAGACTATGTTGGATTCTAGAATTTTCAAACAGGCTGTTTGGATGTACTGTGACTGTCACTCAAAGCGCTTTGCGAGTATGGGCGGAGCCCAGCCAAAAACAGCTTGGAATCTTGAAGTGGAAAAATGCTGCTTTAGAGTACTTGATTATAAATACAAAACAATGAATTTTGTTTTAAAAATCTTACAGATGTGTTCCATAGACTCACAGGAATGATGTAAAATTGCCCAAATAGTGAAAGAAATAGTAAGATAGTTCCCCTTTAACACAGATGGACATAGATAACATTTCCATTACAATGGTTAAAACCGTCTGAAACGCTGGCGCCAGGGAGTAGAGATGGGAAAACGATAGGTTATGTAGATAACCTAGTTATATTAGTATTGGCTGAGCGTCCCGCTCTGAGCCTTATGAGATATCCGTATCTCCTATGATACCTATTGTATCTCCCACAAACAAAAAACTACATGCACCCCACCTGTATGGGGCTCCGCCCCCATGGTGGCACCGCCCATATAGCAGTGACTCTGGTCACCAAACATCCTTCCTCGCCAAAACCCGTCCCAGGAAAAGATTCCTCAAGAGGGAACTCAGGGCCGCGCAGAGCGGGACGCTCAGCCAATACTAATATAACTAGGTTATCTACATAACCTATCGTTATATGCCGTATTTGCTATCGCGTCCCGCTCTGAGCCTTATGAGATAATGGGGAAGAGCGGACGCGAAGCCCAACAAATGTACCCCCTGAGGACCCGTAAGCCCACATCAAGGGGTGCGGGGAGCCCTGTCACCCCATCCTTCCTAATGAAGGGGGGGCGCAGTCAACTCCACCTGAAATGCGAACAAGAGGGAAACTAGAACCCCTTGAACACACCGTACAGGCGGAACCACGTGTGACTCAACACACTGTGGCCCATACCCATACACAGGGCCGCCTGGGAGAAATGCGAGGCCCTGTGCGAGATTTAACGCGAGGTAATTTTTTTTTTTTTTTTTTTTTTATACAGTCAACATATTCTTAAATAATAGCGCTGCCCGAGGCGGGGCATGATACAGTCAACATATAGCAAAAGAGAGAGCGAGAGAGAGCTCCCGTTCTACAGTCAATATACAGTGTACAGAGAGAGAGAGAGAGAGAGAGACACATTGGAAAGAAATTGAAATGCTATTTGGCCCTAAACAGAGAGTACACAGTGGCCGAATACCTGAGCACTGTGACTGAAGATCCTTGAGCACAGCCTAGCCATCGAGAAAGGCCGCCATAGGCAGACTGTGTGTGTTAGAAAGAGAGAGAGAGAGAGAGAGAACATGTGTGTTTGTCATGTGTGTGTGTGTTAGAGAGAGACTATAGCATGTATGAGAGATTCAAAAGGACAAAGATCAACACTTAAATCCAACAAGAAGAGCGTCTATACCAGAGAAACCAAAGCAGCAAGGAGCCAATGGCCGACATCAGCTAAATAGGCTAGCCAGGTACTGTGACACCAGGCCACGTGACACACAGCTTTGGCCAACGGCCCAACGCTACCCAAGCTACACAAACGACCATTCACACACAGCACATGTCGTATCTCCAAATGTTGTGAAGTAGCATATGTTTTGCCTGGAAAAAAACATCGTTATTAACAAAACATTCGGGAGGGGAAGGAAGGAAGAGTGGGGTAATGTCATGACATTTTACCTGCACGAGGAACGCCGGGCGAAAGGCCGCAACACAGGTCTCCACGTTGACGAAAGGCCTCTCGCTGTCGGGACAAAGCTATGGCCAGAGCCTTGTCATGGTGCAGGCCCGACTACATCTTCTGTCAGAGTGCCAGGGCCTGCTATTCTCAAGGCTAACTGATAGCATCAAACGAACGTTCCCAGCTGACGCTAAACAGCTAACTGGCTAACAGTTAGCTCAATCAGGCACCTGGCTGCATGTAGTAGCCGCATAGCTTGCTTCTGCGTTAGCTAACAGCTAACAAGCTATGCGGCTACTGTCTACATACAGCCAGGTGCTCTCACCAGGCACACACAGTTAGCTACTAGTAGTACTATATATTAGCTAGTCGACCAGTTTGGCTCCAGAGAGAGAGAAAGATAGATAGGTCAGGACAGGTCCACGGCGGGTATATAATCATAGGTTGACTCACCATAACGCAGTATCAATGAATGCGGCGCGGCCGGCGCCAATGGTAAAGTTGGAAGGAGACTTGGCCCACGGTGTAATTTCTTCTTCGAGTACTTTCCGGCAGACTGGACACCTTTCGGCGTATTGCTGCCTAACAGATTTATCTGCTCACAAGTTCTCTTCTCCTTCTTTTGAAAAGACATCCACTCGCCTCGCCTCGCTCCTCTGGATAGGTTAGCTAACGCTAGTTAGCCGTTAGCTAAGCTAGCTACTAGCCGACATCATCATGGCTATCCCGACTGAACCACACGTTAGCACTCAATATTATAACGTAGCTAAAGCTAAAGCTAACTAGCTGTCCCTGTCTTTAGCCGGGATGGCTAGCCTGACTGAACTGTCTAACATGCAACAACTTTCATCTTCAGTCCATCTGCCGAACGATGTCCTCTTCACCTTGGCAGGCATAAACTCCAATGCTGCACGCGCGGAATAGTCAGACGCTACCTTACCTGTAACCCCTCCCCTCATTGAAACCAATGCCTGCTGCAGAGCACCAGAGCTCCAATAGTGACCCAGGTGCAGACCCAGGAACAAGTCATTCTACAAACGTGTCTAATGTGAAATATATAAGCATATAAGCAAAACTAGATTTTAGGCCTGTGATGAAAAAGGGCCTCGCGGGAAGGGGGGCCTCGCAAAAAAATAAAAAAAATTATAATTAATACATTTTTTTTTTTTTTTTTGCGAGGCCCCCCTTCCCGCGAGGCCCTGTGCGACCGCACTGCTCGCACACCCCCTGAGGCGGCCCTGCCCATACACTCCTGCTACCCGACCAAAGGACGGGAAGCAGGAAAGGCCACAGACCCCAGAACCGCCTGGGAGACAGAACCCCCGGTCATGTCCATGTAAAACCTTACAAAGGGGCCCGGGGAGGACTATGAAGCTGCAGCACAGATGTCCTCCACCGAGGCCCCACCCAGGAGAGCGGCAGAAGCAGCCACCCCACGAGTGGAGTGCGCCCTGACGCCCCCAGGGGGATCCTGCCCAGCCAACGTGTAGCAGAGGGTAATGCCCTCGCACAACCAATGGGACAGGCGCTGCTCCGACAGTGCCTTACCAGCACGAGCCCCACCGTAACAGACAAAGCTGGTCGGTAACCCTGAAGTCCTGAGTACGGCTGAGGTAAATCCCCAAGCACGGACTGGACATGACAGGTGAAGGCCCGCATCTAACTCACTAGTGTGAGGAGGAGGACGAAACGCCTGAACCACAATATCCCGGGAGCGGAAGGAACTCCGGATATTCTTAGGCACGAAAGCAGGATTAGGTCGCAGAGTGACACCGCAATCGGTCCGAAAAGACAGGCACTCTGGACGTACCGAGAGAGCACAGAGCTCACCTACGCGTTTAGCGGAAGTGACAGCCAGTAGGAACGCGGTCTTGAATGACAGCTGTCCCAACGGCGCCTGCTCGAGCGGCTCAAACGGGGCCAAGGACAACCGACCGAGGACCAATTGAAGATCCCAAGTCGGAGCCAAGGAGCGTTGCACCGGCTTAACGCGTCGAGCGCCAAGCAGGAAACGCTTCACAAGAGGGTGGCTGAACAAGACATCCCCTCAAACCCCTCATGATAGGAGGATATAGCCGCCGCATATACCCTCACCGTCGAAGCCGACAGTCTATCAAGGAGAGACTGGAGGTAACTAAGGACAGCATCCAGGGGGCAGGAGACTGAGTCCCGGCCCCCCGCCTTACACCACACTTGGAACATACGTCATCTGCCCGCGTAAGCGCGACAGTGGAGGGAGCATGCGCATTCCAGATGGTAACACCATCAGGATCAAGAACCTGCGCCCCTCAACGTACCCGTCCCAACAACTGACCTAACAGATGTATGGGGAAGAATCCCTGGCGGCACGGCATCGGTCCCAGACCTGCCTGGCCATGTCCAGACGTAATCCTCACCCGTCAGGATGAGGACCGCCCCGCGACAGTACCTCTGCACCCACATTCTCCCTGCCGGGGCTGTGGGGAGCCCTCAGGCCGCGCAGATGGAGGACGCCCATAGCCAGCCGCCCGCCGCCTGGTGCAGACAGGGGGAGCGTACTCCTCCCTGTCTGTCGATACACGACACTGACGTCGTATCGTCCGTCCTGATCAACACCATTTGTGGACCAGAAGGACCGCTTTCAACACCAACACATTGAACGTAGCGCAGACCGGGCAGCATGGTTTGCCAGCTGCCCCCTACTGCGTTGGCCCGACGCGTCACCAGCGAGGGAGGCGTCGGTGAAAACGCGACGTGAGACAGCGCCGTAACCGTCCTAGCTGGCCCGACAGCCAGTCTTGTACAGCTGAACCTCGATGTGCTGTCATCAAACGAGGAACATCAACATAGGCCCGTCGTGTCGCCGAAAACATGCGTCGAAGATGCCAGGGGCCAGCAACCTCCGGTAAGCTTTCAAACATTATGACTCTGATCTTTTCATCCTACTAGTTATCGTATGGTGCACGCAGCCAAGTACGCTGGGACGAAAATAGAGGAAGGATGTTTGGTGACCAGAGTCACTGCTATATGGGCGGTGCCACCATGGGGGCGGAGCCCCATACAGGTGGGGTGCATGTCGTTTTTTGTTCGTGGGAGATACAATAGGTATCATAGGAGATAAGGATATCTCATAAGGCTCAGAGCGGGACGCGATAGCAAATATGGCATATAACAGCGTGTCAGTCAATGATTAAGAGCCTCCCCTCTGTGGACTCATTCAAAGGGCAGCTAAAAACACACCTGTTCAGGTTGGCGTTTGGCCACATACACGTGAACTGGTGATGTAGTTTCTTCTGTTTTAGTCCGTGCCTGTCTTTATATTGTATGTTTTTATGAATTTTGTTTTTAAACTTGTGAAGCACTCTGTGCATTTGTGCTGGTAAGGGTGCTATATAAATAAAGTCTTACTTACTTACTTACTTACTTACTTACTTACTTACTTACTTACTTACTTACTTACTTACTTACTTACTTACTTACTTACTTACTTACTTACTTACTTACTTACGTACGTACTTACTTACTTACTTACTTACTTACTTACTTACTTACTTACTTACTTACTTACTTACTTACTTACTTACTTACTTACTTACTTACTTACTTACTTACTTACTTACTTACTTACTTACTTACTTACTTACTTACTTACTTACTTACTTACTTACTTACTTACTTACTTACTTACTTACTTACTTACTTACTTACTTACTTACTTACTTACTTACTTACTTACTTACTTACTTACTTACTTACTGTGGATTCCTCCAGACCTCTCTTGGCAGAGCCTGAGAGGTGGCCAGCACTAGCAATTGGATACAAAATCATCAAAGGTATCAGTGAACAGCAAAGCCAGCGAGGTGTTAAAAAGTGCCATGCACAATCTAAATCTTGTTGACATATGGAGGCTATGCAATCCTACCAACAGATATTATTCTTTTTTCTCTCCAGTTCATAAATCCTATTCTAGGATTGATTTCATGTTGATATACTCTAAACTGATATCCAGTGTTGTGACCACACCGTACCATACTATCCTGATAAGTGATCATGCTCCCATGTCACTGGATGTTAGATTTACTAGCCATAGAAGTGAACGCACCTGGAGATTTGATAACACAATCTTAAAAGAGAAGAGTTTCTTAAAATATTTCAGTTAGGCTTCCTGACATTATATCCACAAATGCTACGGGGATGTGGATGACTCAACACTGGGAAGCTATCAAGGCAGTGCTTAGAGGCAGCATCATGTCATACGTGGCAGGTAGGAGAAAGCAAACGTCAAAAACTCATACAGGGTCTCGGCGGATCCCGAAGCCCTGAATTCTATAGTCTCTCAAAGAGATGAGTACAATACTATTTTATCTGCCCAAGTTAATAAGCAATTGAACAGGATTAAACAGATACAATTTGAAATAGGTGACAAACCTCAGAAACTGCTGGCACGTCAATTAAGACAGGTGCAAGCCTCCCGTGCAATACTAAAAATAAAGTCAGACACAGGCACTGTTCTTACAGACCCTAAAGAGATACATGCATGTTTTATGGAGTTATATTCAACACTGTATACATCAAATGGCCACCATGACATTGATGCTATTATTAAGTCATTTCTTTCTGAATTGAACCTGCCTCAGCTTGATGGACATCTCCATAGGAGAAATAGTAGAGGCAATTACAGAATTCCCGAACAATAAAGCACCTGGCCCTGACCGCTTTACTGCATCATCCTACAGACCTGTGTCACTGATTCCTATTGAAACAAAGTTGCTTAGCAAGATTCTGGCCAATCAGTTAAAAGTTCACATTCAGAAGATATTGCACCCGGATCAAACTGGCTTTATTCCTAATAGGCATAGCTCCTCATTGAACTCTGTCCCCTTTAAGATTACCAAAGATAGATTTATTTACCTAGGTGTGACCATTACTAAAAAAACTGAACTCCTACTTGAAGAGAATTGGACATTTAAAATAAACCAGTTGAAACAGTCCAACACATTTTTGGAAGACCCTCCCATTGTCACTGGTTGAGAGAGTAAACGCTATTAAAATGGTGGTTCTCCCGAGATTTACATACCTTTTTCAGTCAATCCCAGCATTCATACCACAGCGGTATTTACATTTTTTTTATTAGATTATAATCCCCTTTATTCGGCAGAATAAATCTGCACGTATTAGCAAAAAACACTTATGTAAAACAAAAAATTAGGGTGGCTTTGGTCTTTCAGACTTCAGATGTTACTACTGGTGTGCACATTTAAACAATCTGGCTTTTTGGAGAAGTTCTAACCTTATTGAGGGCATGGAGGAGGTCACTCCTGCATGGCTCTCAATGGAGCAAGCAGCTTGTCAGGGAACCTCTCTCCTAGCCCTTTTGAATAGCCCTGTCAAGATAAACAAATCACTATATGAAGGTAATTTTATAGTACACAGCTCATTAAAGGTATGGAAACAGATTAAAACATACTTGAAAGCTCCAAATATGTATACAGACAGTCCAATCAGTAATAACCACCCCTTTAAGCCATCCACTATGGATCAAGGGTTTGCACAGTGGAAGGTATAGAGTGCTTGAAGGATTTGTACCAAGGGGGGCCAGTTTTTATCATTCGAACAACTGAGGGTCAAATATGATTTACCGCCGTCACATTTTTTCAACTATCTACAGATACGGAACTTCGTAAGGACTCATGTAGATACATGGTCAGACATTCCTCAACATCAAGCACTGGAAACTGTTAGACCAGGTAGTAAAGGGGCGTTGTCAAAATTATACTATACTTTTCAATCAGAAAGCTATAGGACTGAGTGGGAGTCAGAATTGGGGGTACCCCTCAATGAGGTGCTCTGAAAATGTTAGACATAACTTGATTACATTTAGGTTAAAAATAGGTTGCACTACTCAAAGGTGAAAGTAAATAAGATGTATCCTAGTGTATCAGCATTGTGTAACAAATGCAAGAATCAAGATGGTACCCTTACACATCAACTCTGGTATTGTACCAACCTACACACATTCTGGTCTTACTCAAAAGCTTTTAATAAACAGTGGGAACCCTGCCCCTTAGTGGCCATTCTGGGCTCTTTCGACGATGCTACTCTGTACTCTGGCAGTGAAAAATGGCCGATATATTTAGGTGCTGTATTGGCTAAAAAGCTAATTTTGAGACTCTGGAAGTCTGATGCAGTACCACATTTCAAATGTGGATGAGAGAGCTGGGTGAGACCCTCTACTTAGAGAGGCTTAAATTTAAAAATACAGGACGGAGAAAGGTGTTTGATAAGACATGGGGACCAGTGTTGGATTACGGGCAGGGTGCGAACCATGGGGGAGCTCTGTGAGCCATGGCTCCCCTAGATCAGACAGCAGCTCCCCTGAAAACATGATTTGTGAATTTTTGGGGGGTCTCTAAGATACTGACAATATATGCTATTTTTGCCATGCATTTCTAATTTTTCTGTAATTTTCTGTATCGTCATCATCGTGTATAATAATAAAATTCTGCTATTTTGATGTATGTTTGATGTAATGATTTGCGCACTAATTCACCGTAAAAGACAATAGCATAAATCTATGGGGTTGCGGCACTGCAGATATACCCTACTCGTAATACGCATGCAACATGCATGCTATTCTTGCGTTTACCATTCGGAGCGTGGCGGCGCTGCACTGCAGTCTGCAGGCACAAATAGACGCATCCAGGATAATGTCGAAAGTTAAACGGAATATCAAAGAAGTAAGCCATTTTGATTTTACAAAGAAGGCGAAGCAGCCTGCTGCGGGGACTACTTCTGTGACATGCAGATTTTGAGAATTGGGCAGACCATCAGGACAGGTGGGTGGCGATAATGTTGCATTTTTTTGCCTACTATAATAATGTTAGACTCGATGTGTCTGGTCGTGGACTTGTTGTTCGGTATTGGTTCATCCGTGTGTTTATGTGTAAATAGTACTGTTGTGTGTGAATTTTAGTGTTGGATCAGAGGGGTTCATCTGAGCATGTGTAGACACCTGTGTGGTGTGGACTATGTGTGGTTCTGTAATACTCATACCTATAGCCTATGGCCTGTGTCGACCGGGGACGTTTTATGAGTTGTCAGCTCCTTTCTGTCATTCATTTCTATGCGACAGGCGCGCTCCTTTTCCCAGCGCCGCGCCTCGGCAGCAGCGTTTGAGGCATAAAGTTTAAACTAGTTCAACTTTTGGAGAGGAGCACGCTCATCAAGGTAACTCTTTTTGACCGACTAATCAACATCGAGGAAGTGGCGGAGCCGCGGCAGTCGCGAGACTCAGGAAAACGCTCTGTGCCTTTTTTTAATTTTTTTACACCATCCTTGCGGTTCCCTTAAATATGCGTACCTACTGTACTATTCCCCCAAACCACTACAAAGCTGGGTAGTAAGTGCCATGGACAAGTGGACCAGTGTACTTACTCACTCTTGGCTGAATCTTGTTTTGGGTGATTATGTAAAAACACCTGCATCATAGCAGGCTCAGGATGGGCAAAGTAGTCTATAGCCTGTTCATCCCTGTCTCTCTCCTCCACAACCTGGCTTGACTAGACATAAGGAGAGAGCGATGATTACAATTAACTGGTACATTCAGGTCCAGAATTGTTGGAATTCCCTGACAAAGATGTGCAAAAAGCTGTACAATTTAAGCAATACCATACTGGTAATGAGCAAATAGTTGTTTATTCAATTAATGCATGGAGCTGTTCCATCTTATTTAATTTGATACTAACTACTCAGTTCATACAGATTTCAAGTATCCAAATATCAATGATGAATATTGCATAAGGTTTACACAGTTAATAGATCACCTTTTTGTTTTATATTCATGTTCAGAGAGGAGTAATAGTTAGATCTTTGTGTGCGTGATTTATATAGCAATTAAATCAATGGTGTGCTTGTTTGTTTGGGGAGTTTGACCTACAGTTAATGTGCCTACCACGTGAAGGTGCATGCTCAATGGACAGCACAAAAACTATTTGTGTAGGTGGAGACTAGAGCTACCACAGATAGTAATAAGTTATAAGAGTAAGTAATCCATACCATATATATCCTAATAGTTACCTTATTACCATACTTGGCTGAAAATAAACTTTGCTGCCTGTTGTGAATGTGTTTTTCCCTGTAGGCTAATACATAAGTAGGCATACATTTTTGCAGTTGAGCAAACATTTGCAGTTGAGTAGGCTATACAGTATGTGCTGTGTTTTTATGTCTTCCATCGAGGACCACCTTGGAAATAAGTGTTTTAATGAATGCTTTTAGGTGATATCCTCAGGAATACAAATTGGTCAAGATAATTTGTTTTTATGATGTGTTTTTAATTTCCAAATACAAATCGAATCAAATCAAAAAAGCAGTTTTTGCAGTTGAGCTACAGGTGTTGTATATTATACAGCCTTTCCATGCATCTTTATCAAGGGAACCCTTATCCTAATGATTTTTAAAATAATATTATGATGATACGATATGGACCTAGTAGTTGGGTCATCTGTGGCAATGGATTTCTCATCTAGGAGGGTTAATAAACAAATTTAGCCGGGTGTATTTAAAAAAAAAAAAAATGGGACAATTTGTGAGAGACCAAAATCCAAAATGGCTGCCGTGGAAGTTAACTTTTTAATGGTTTGACCTACAATGATGCACAATACATGGTACCAGCCCCCTCTCAGTCATGTACCAGCCCCCTCTCAGTCATGTACCAGCCAGCCCCCTCTCAGTCCTGTATACCAGCCCCATCTCAGTCATGTATACCAGCCCCCTCTCAGTCATGTACCAGCCCCCTCTCAGTCATGTACCAGCCCCCTCTCAGTCATCTACCAGCCCAATCTCAGTCATGTACCACAGCCCCATCTCAGTCATGTACCAGCCCCCTCTTAGTCATGTACCAGCCCCGCTCTCAGTCATGTACCAGCCCCCTCTCAGTCATGTACCACAGCCCCCTCTCAGTCATGTACCACAGCCCCATCTCAGTCATGTACCAGCCCCCTCTCAGCCCTCTACCAGCCCCCGTCTCAGTCATGTACCAGCCCCCTCTCAGTCCTGTATACCAGCCCCCTCTCAGTCATGTGCCAGCCCCCTCTCAGTCATATACCACAGCCCCCTCTCAGTCATGTACCACAGCCCCCTCTCAGTCATGTACCACAGCCCCATCTCAGTCATGTACCAGCCCCCCTCTCAGTCATGTACCTGCACGACTGGTGGGGGGGTGCTTAGTAAGAGATGTGATTGGGCCAGCCCAGTGTCAGTCAGTACCAATGGGCCGCTGTCCCAGCCTAGTAGTGGGCCGGTCGTTGACCAAACTTAAAAAATATATATACAGTCATGTACCACAGCCCCCTCTCAGTCATGTACCACAGCCCCCCTCTCAGTCATGTACCACAGCCCCCTCTCAGTCATGTACCACAGCCCCCTCTCAGTCATGTACCACAGCCCCATCTCAGTCATGTACCACAGCCCCCTCTGTCATGTACCACAGTCCCATCTCAGTCATGTACCAGCCCCCTCTCAGTCATCTACCAGCCCCCTCTCAGTCATGTACCAGCCCCCTCTCAGTCATGTACCAGCCCCCCTCTCAGTCATGTACCAGCCCCCTCTCAGTCCTGTATACCAGCCCCCTCTCAGTCATGTACCAGCCCCCTCTCAGTCATGTACCAGCCCCCTCTCAGTCATGTACCACAGCCCCCTCTCAGTCATGTACCACAGCCCCCTCTCAGTCATGTACCATATCCCCCTCTCAGTCATGTACCACAGCCCCATCTCAGTCATAAATCAAATCAAAATCAAATCAAATTTATTTGTAAGGCCCGACAATACACGTTAATGTCCCCATGGGCCGTACATGTCTTCTTTAAACAAGTCAAGAAGAAACATAACAATAAGTCAAGAACAGAACAAGAACACCATAAGGTCCAACAAATTAAAAATAAATGCAAATAAATGAAAGAATGCAAGCACTCCCACACATACCCCACGCGAATGTAAGGAAAAACTCACTAAAACAATAGGGAAAAAATGCTCCACAGGCAGTGTGGAGGAGAGAAACCTTAGAAGGGCCATTCAAGGGGGGATCTCCCTTCTTAGATGTCTAGTAGTGTTGCAGACTAACAGTTGGTAAGCATGCACTCAAGTGTGTAGTGAAACACAGATGAGTGCATGCAATAGCAACTAAACATTTTGAAAGATTAAAGATAGAGCTGATAGCAACTGAACATTTTGAAAGATTAAAGATAGAGCTGATAGCGAATCTATTTGAGGCACAGGGGCAGCGCAAAGAGGGTCACGTCCTCCCCGTCTTAATCACGGGACATTCAACACTCCGGTCATTGCTCCGAGACAGCCGGAGACAGGGAGATAGGGGGCGGCGCAGAGAGGGTCGCAACCTCCCCGACATCATCGCGGGACGTCCAGCACTCCGGTCACCACTACGAGGCCGCCGGAGACAGGGAGACAGGAGGGCACGCAGAGAGGGTCGCATCCTCCCAGCCTTCATCACGGGACGTCCGACACTCCGGTCAGCACTCCAGGACAGCAACTCACAGGGAGACAGGGAGACGGGACAGGCGTTAGACAGCTTGCGTCATTGTAGTAGGCGGACATAGCAATAGATACAAGTGGTAAGCATATATGTGAATAGAGTAGATATATGAAGTAAGCATATTATGTGAATAGAATAGAAGTACTTAACCCAGCAATGAAACCACGTTGACAGGCCAGTTGACAAGCCCACGGACAGACGACGGTAAGTAAAGTCATGTACCAGCCCCCCTCTCAGTCATGTACCTGCACGACTGGTGGGGGGGTGCTTAGTAAGAGATGTGATTGGGCCAGCCCAGTGTCAGTCAGTACAAATGGGCCACTGTCCCAGCCTAGTAGTGGGCCGGTCGTTGACCAAACTTTAAAAAAGAAATGTATTAAAAAAAAAAAAATGTATAGTTACAAATAGTTACAGAGGTCCAGACCTCGGTGACTTCATAGCTGGCTACGGCCATGCTCAGATGTATGTACAGAGTTGTAGTATTAATATGTACAGTGATACAGGTACTGGCATACTGTTATACGAAACATGTTTAGTTTATCCAGCAATCATTTGGAGCAGGTAACCAGAGGGGAGTAGTCACGTATGTACTAAGATATGTCTGATCTGGTTAACTAAACAAAATCAAAGTGCCCTTTTCCTTCCCAGTCTAGTGATAGCCAAGAACCCCACGCGCCAGCTTGGAAACCATTTTCCCAGAAAATCTTCCGACTGGCACGCTCCTGCCCGGCGGCTCTGCCATTTGGCTCATCCTGCCCGGGGTCGTGCAGGAAGCCAAGATGCCCAACCACCCACACCTGAGATACGTACTCTAAGCCCTTGCCAGCTCACGCCTGGGCGAGGGGAGGCTGCTGTTGCCATGGTTCTCCTTCCCCCAAGCCAGGAGATGGAGATGTTTCTGGGCAGACTGAGGGGAGGAATCTAGACAGAGCCATGCGCTGAGCCAGAGCATTGTGAAATGAAACCGGGAGAGTGGAATATGGCTCTTACGTAATTGTTTTGGGTGGTTTCCATGTAGCCTGAATGCATGGGGAAGTTTGGAAATATATATATATATATTTTTTTTATTAAAGAATCCTAACTTCTTTTTGTACCTCATGTAAACAGCAAAACTCATTATACAGAGGGGGGATACATGAGGTTCAAACAGGCGCTTTAATTTAGTTTCAAACCTTTATTTCAACTCGTAAGACACTGAGGTTACCCTCATTTACAGCGACGACAAGCTTACAAAACAAGACACAATTTATCAGCAATTTCATATAGGCAGAATAAACAATAAGAAATCAGCTAAGATGGTTACAAACTGACACAGAGTGGTCGGAGATCATACTTTTAAATGCAGCAAGAGAAGGAATAACTAACTACTTGACTAGCAGACCGTTCAAATCCTTCGGATTAAAGATTACTTTGAAATTAATTAATGTTATATTGCTGTGAATTACATTACATGACCAGAGGGAGCGGCTGCCTGTCTAGAGGTAGTTTGAGCTTCAACACAACCCTCTGCATTAATTGTAACCAGTTCAAGCGTAGTATTTTTTTATACACACACACACACACACACACACACACACACACACACACACACACACACACACACACACACACACACACACACACACACACACACACACACACACACACACACACACACACACACACACACGCACACACATACACACACACACACACACACACACACACACACACACACACACACACACACGCACGCACGCACGCATGCACGCACACACACACACACACACACACACACACACACCATACACACCGTACACACACCACACACACACACACCATACACACACACACGCACACACACACACACACACACACACCATACACACCTTTTGTATGAGAGGGTAGGCTGGCCATCTCTCTCGTTGCGACGTAGTTATCATGGGTATCTTTTTATCTACAAAGCAATTATTGGCAAACTTCCACCTTATATTACATCTTTGTTGGTCTGGAGTGCTGTCACCTACCAAACTCGTTCGAATGACCGGCTTGTGCTCAGGGTGCCTCGAGTTTGGTCTGAGCTTGGAAAGTCTGCCTTCTCCTACGATGCTCCATACACATGGAATACCCTGCAACAGACTCTAAAGCTCGGAGCATTCCCGTCATTCATGGAGTTTAAAGGCATTGCACTTGACCTATGTACTGAATCATGTAATTGTTTTTAATCCAGTATAAATAAAGGTTTGAAATGAAATGAAATGAAGTACACACACACACCATACACACACACACACAAATGAAATGCATATACATTACATACATGTGCATATACACACACATACACGTGTGAACACACACACACACACACACACACACACACATGTCATGCATATATATACATATTGTACGTGTGCATATATACACACACACATACACATGTGAACACACACACAACATACACACACAAACACAGACATGCATATATATATTGAAATTATTTTATTGGGAAAACCACATTGAGATACAGTATCTCGTTTTCGAGAGGGTCCCACATTTTGTGCAATGTAACACATGACACACAACAACAACAACAACAAAAATTTAATAAATACAGGACATACAAAAACACAACAGAACAAGTACACATTTAAGAGGATATGTCTCATTATAAGAGGATAAGAGGATATGTCTCAATCTCCATCATAAGAGGCCCACTCCACGGCAGTCACATGACGTTGCCACCGCAGGGCAAACAAATATGCTTACCATGCGATGACACCGCCAGGCAGCTAAAGCGAGAAAGGCCCAACAAAACATTCAAAGGGTGAGTATAATACAGGATGTTATAGAAATTGAGCTCCAGGACTGGCATGAGAAGAGGAGCAATCAACCCGCCCAATGGGCGCCCAAATCAACCCATCGGCCCCTCCTGCCTAAAAATAGGAGTAGAGCCAACTAGCTAACCCGTAACACCCGCATAAAGGACGTCTGTGCCCCACGTCCCCTCACCAGCGCAGGAGCCCCACCAAGGAAGCATGTACACTTGACCATAAAATTAGAACAAAGAGCATTTTTAAAGAGGTAAAATGAAGATATGGATCGAATGGTCACCGGAAGATTGTTCCAGTCCGAAGGGGCTTTGAACATGAAAGATTTCTTGGCCATTGCTTTTGAAAATGGAGAAACTGTGAAAAAATACTGTACAGAGTGTCTTAGATGATAAGTGCAAGAGAAAGGGACCATCAACTGTTTCAGATAAGCAGGATAGTCAGAATGGATACATTTGAAAATCAATTGCAGCCAATGTCTCTGTCTTCTTAAAGTAGGAGAAGGCCAGTCTAAGGTTTGATACATAGTGCAATGGTGGGTTGTGAACGGACAGTGAAGAACAAATCTGCATAGTCTATTGTAAGCCACATTTAGAGGTGATAAATAGGTTTTGGAGGCAGCTTGATAGACAACATCAGCATAGTCCATTAATGGCAAAATAAGTTGTTGTGCAAGTCTCTTTCTAACAGTGAAGGAAAAACAATGTCTAGCTCTATAAAGGGCTCCAATGCTGCGATTCATTTTAATAACAGTAGAGGTAATATGGAAATTGAATGAGAGTTCGGGGTCAAGCCATACTCCCAAATACTTGATGCGTTCAGCTTTATGCAGAGGTGTATTATCGGCACATAAGATAACGCATGCCTTAGATTCGGTTGCCTTCAGTCTTTTCCGAGTACCAAAAATCATAAAGTGCGATTTTGTTTTGTTTAGTATTCGTTTATTTTCAGCAAGCCATTTCTGTAGTGTCTTAAAGTCATATTGTAAGGCTGATTGAATCTGTGCTACATTATTTTTGGATGTATACAACACTGTATCATCTGCATAAAGATGAACGCTGCAATCAGAAGAAACAGAAGGTATATTATTTATAAATATTGAAAAAAGAAGTGGACCAAGGGTTGAACCTTGCGGCACACCACGTTCTTGGACCATTGTATCCGATTTGAACCCTTGGATGACAACACATTGTTTTCTATTATGAAGGTATGTATTGAACCAGAGTAATGCATTGCGTGATAGGCCAACAGAGTGAAGTTTATCTAGAAGTAGGTGGTGGTCAACTAAGTCGAAAGCTTTGCTCAGATCGATAAAAATTGCACCAGTTAATTTACCATCGTTAGTTGCAGAAAATATGTCGTTTGTAAGCTTTAATAGAGCTGTTGATGTTGAGAATTTTGACCTAAAACCAGATTGATGAGGTGATAAAATACTGTACTTGTCAAGAAATTTAGAGAGCTGATTATATATCAATTTCTCAAACACTTTGGCAATAGAACAAATAATTGCGATTGGTCTATAATTATTCATTTCAAGTGCATCTCCACCTTTATGCAACAGGGTAATACGAGAGCACTTCCATATGTCAGGCATTTCGAATGTGGACAGTGACATATTAAACAGATCACATAATGGGTACATTAGAATATGGGATGCAAGTTTGAGGAACTTAGGTTTTAAACCATCTAATCCAGGACCACCACTTACTTTTAGGCTATTGATGGCATCAAATACTTCCAAAGGTAAAATTTTCATACAAGAGAAGCTATGATCAGGAGGCCTATTACTGAAGAGATCAGACACGGGATCGAGTGATGATGCAGCAGTGACAGATGAAAAATGCTGGATGAATGACTGTGCAATCAGCTGTGGATCTCGTATAATAGTATTCACTTTTATCTGGTCAATAATATTATTAATAATATATACATACCCAGGGCTTGATGTTAACTTTTTGGCTCACTATAGCCACTGTGGCTAGTGGTTTTCCAAAAATCCAAAAATTCCAAAAATCCCCACACACACCGATGATAACCCAACAATGGTAATAATGTTATTATTAAAATGGTCATGTGAAAATGGGCTCCAGACTCACTTTTTTCACCACCGTGATGAATGAGAGACCTCCTCCAATGTACAGTTTATATGTCAAATGTATATACACTCTTTTCTGGACACTTTTTGTATCACAAACAGTACTGTATATCTGTATAAATCTGTATAAATGTATAGATGTAGCAGTACTGTCTATCTGTATGTCATGTATGTCATATTATGTTATGATGAATTGAAAATGGGGGACCCTGATGTAAACAAGACGAAAGTATTTCTCTGGTCTGCATCCCCTTAACAATTGTATGTATTGAGCTGTACTGTACTGTACCCATTCTGCAATCTGTTAATACAGTTTTCATTCATTCAATCAATCAATCAGAGAGAGAGAGAGAGAGAGAGAGAGAGAGAGAGAGAGAGAGAGAGAGAGAGAGAGAGAGAGAGAGAGAGAGAGAGAGAGAGAGAGAGAGACAGAGAGAGACAGAGAGAGAGAGAGGGAAAGAGAGACAGAGAGGGAGAGAGACAGAGAGAGAGAGAGAGAGACAGAGAGAGAGAGACAGAGACAGAGAGAGAAAGAGAGAGAGAGAGAGAGAGAGAGAGAGAGAGAGAGAGAGAGAGAGAGAGAGAGAGAGAGAGAGAGAGAGAGAGAGAGAGAGAGAGAGAGAGAGGGGGGGGGGGGGAGCGCACGCATAGGTTCTAGGTTGAATCAATTGATGAACAATGTCGTTTTCATTATAAGCGTCTTGCAAGTTGCAACGCTGGTTAAGATATGAAAATACTTGCCAGTACTGTCTGTAAGGATGGTTGTAGGCACCTGTGTTCAACGAGCTGGGGAATTGGTGTTATGTGTATTGGCGACGGACTCTGTGAAAATAACTTTGAAGAGAGCTGGTTTCAGGTTTCACATGACCAGCCAATCAGAGGCAGATCAGGGCTGGTCTTTGCATAATGAACGTGATATAGCCAATCAAAGGCAGAGATATATTTTTTTTAGAATGCAGGGAGAAAAAGACGCTAAGCACACACACATAAACACACACACACACACATACACACACACATACACACAGACAGACAGACCACTAGCCAATGTGGTGGGTAGAATGATGGAAGTACACGCCCCAGGGGAATTCTACCCGTGTCTGGCGGGTGGGCGGGTGTCAATGTCAAGCCCTGTACATACCAGTGTTGGGCAGTAGCTAGCTACAAGTAGCGACGCTACATAGCTTAACTACATTTCTCAGTAGCGTGATGGTAGCGTCGCTACTTTTGAACCAAGTAGCGTTCTCTGTAGTGCAGCTATTTTTAGAACGAAGTAGTGAGTAGCGTGAGCAAAACAGAGTAAATAAAGATTTGTGAGGAAAAAAAACTCCCCGGAGAAAACCCACTATGATTGGTTGCTTGGTTTAGATATGAGTATGACGACTCACGATTGGGTAAGGTTAGGCCAAAACATTACGGGTAGGCCAATCAGAGGCAGGATAGGGCGGGACTCCAGCTCCGCAAATCAGGAAGTGAAAATCAAAACACAGACCACTGAATGAATGAATGCAATTTAACAGATTACATGAACCAGTCCGCGCGAAATGGCAGAGGGATTCGATGTTTCCAGGGCTGATGGCATTGATGAAGATGATGATGTCAATAACAACAATGCCTCTCCATGGCCCTATCTGGAAAAATGTATGAGTTTGACTGAAAAAACGCCTAAAACATATGTGTTTAGGTGTTTATTGTGTCAGCCAAAAACAAAGCTGCTCTCAACTTCCCACACGCCCAGCACTAACTTGAGAACACATATTCAGGTGAGCTGATGAAAATCTTTACATAAACATTGTCAACTGTTCCCAAACAGCACACAAGTCAGTGCACTTTTTGTCAACAGCTTTAACAAACAGATAGCTGCTATCATGTTTCACTGTAGGCAGAAAATGAACAATATTATGGGGGTGGAGAAAAGAAAAAACAAACTAACATAAATAGTACATACACTAAGAGGGAAAATATCACCTAGAGCAGTGGTTCTCAACCTGTGGGTCAGGACCCCCAGGGGGGTCCCCACATGATTTTGGGGCCATGGAATGTTTTGTGAGTTACATATTTAAATACATTTGGTCATTTAGCTGACGCTTTCATTCAAAGCAACTTACAAATTGTGTACAACAAGTAGAGAGTATATATTTTGGTGTTTATTTGATTATTGTTTCACTGCCTTTTATTTATTACGTTTCCACAGTTCTTTCCTCATACTTTATTAACATTTTGTACATGTTCGATGTAGTGTTCGATGTAGCTAGCTATTTTTGCCATGTTCTTGTAGTGTAGCTTGCTACATTTATCTGGGGATAGCTTCCATTGTAGTTGAGCTATATTTAGAGTAATTTGTAGTGTAGCTTACTACATTTTCTAAGTAGCTTGCCCATCACTGATACATACGTATATACACACACACACACACACACACACGCACACACACACACACACACACACACACACACACACACACACACACACACACACACACACACACACACACACACACACACACACACACACACACACACTAAATCACCACTACGCAAACCGTATCTGATGCTTTAGATCGGATCAATATTTCATAATTTCACAAATGTATCGGTCTATGGAAAGCAGGCGCATTTGTTGAACCGTATGAACAAGTATGTTCTGTCCACTCAGCCTGAGGCAACGCCTCCTCTGTTAGGGGGAAGTATCTCCCATCTCCATGGAAACACTCCTTCTACAATCTACTACGCTCTGATTGATGTGTTTTGGACCAATACAATTTGAGAGAAATTGGACAATCCACTTCCCCAGGAGGCTGCGATGCAAATCAAGTCAAATCAAATGTATTTCTAAGGCCCGACAACACACGTTAATGTCCCCATGGGCCGGACACGTCTTCTTTAAACAAGTCAAGAAGAAACATAACAATAAGTCAAGAATAAAACAAGAACACCATAAGGTCCAACACATTTTTAATAAATGCAAATAAATGAATGAATGCAAGCACTCCCAGACATACCCCACACGAAGGTAAGGAAAAACTCACTAAAACCTAACAATAGGGGAAAATGCACCACAGGCAGTGTGGAGGAGAGAAACCTTGATGGGCCATTCAAGGGGGGATCTCCCTTCTTAGATGTCGGTGATAGTAGTGTTGCAGATGTGGTAACATTGACTTGATAAAATGGTTCATTCAACAAAGAATACTGTGTGAAACTGACAACAGCTGAAATGCCAGATAACATGTTGGAACAGCAGAAACAGGAACTATAGATTGGGTTACATGTCATAAAACGCCAAGCAACCCCCACCAGCCAAACTTCTAATCTGTGTGAACAGCACCACATTCCGGGGTCTGAGAAGGTCATTTGGCCATAGGTGATTCTCTCTTCAATATATATTACATTAAAATCTGACTTATGAGATGCCAGGGGATATTTGAATGTCATTTGCAATTTCAACTGTTTGTGAAGAGAATGGAACAAGTCTGCTACTTCTCTGTTAAAACTGTGTTTATATAAATAATCTGGAAATCTCAATATCATTAGTTCAGTCTGGAAAATACAGGCTTGTGATTATTTCATATAGACTATTAAGTATCAAACTATAGGCAACAACTACATTGGTTTAATGCTGGATAGATATGTAACTCATTACATTAAAGATACAAATTAGAAAAGGTTCTATTATTTAACTGCTACACATGTAAATGGCTCTGAGGAAACCTCCTCAGCAAGATGTCACAGAAAAGCCACAGACAGCAGCCCCCCCCCCTGGGCTGAAGGAACAACATGCCCATATATAGTCATGGAGGTTGTTGGGCAGAAGAGAGGAAGAAAACCCAGGAAAAATACAACTCTGGTTCTATTATCAAGACAACTCCATATTTGGATGTAACTCTGATTGGCTGAAAGTAGTCTAAACCTGTGATGTCATGTTTAAGTATAAAAGAGAAAAACTGTAAAAGATAGGGAGGCCAGACACCCCAGGTCTGAGTCTCTACACCGCGCCATCTGAGAGTGTATTTGCAATACGTGAGTAGCACAGTCTCTGGAGCGTAACAGTAAGAAGCATTTTGTATGAAAGTATTCTGTACTTCTGTATGACAACTATTAAAGAAACTTGAAACTTGAAACTTGAACCATGATTCTCAATAACAACTGTTTGTGTTGTCTAGTTTAAATGTGAGGTCATTGCACTGGACCAGGGTTGAACATGTATTGCACAGTATATTCATTTAATTTACAAACATGACTAATATGTGATTACTATTCTGCTTGGAATGGTTAAAGTCGGTTAGAGGTCACCAGCGAATTGATAACCATGTATTAGTTATTTGTTTGATAACGATGATTTAATGCCTGTATGTCTAAACTGCTCTTCCCACCTTGGGCCTCTGGCAATAAATATTAGTTGAATTCTAGCTCTGTTGTCAAGACTGCAAACTTATTTTCCTCTGGCTAGTGGAGTCAAAAGGGGAAAAACCATTACCACCATTCTATTCTTCTTCTATCCATTTAGCAACCTATGTACACTGTGATTAACCTAGTATATGTACATAATGTATGACACAGACTAACAGTTGGTAAGCATGCACTCATGTGTGTATGCAATAGCAACTGAACATTTTGAAAAATTAAAGATAGAGCTGATAGCGAATCTATTTGAGGCACAGGGGCGGAGACAGGAGGGCACGCAGAGAGGGTCGCAAAGTGATGGCATCTTTTTTTTTTTACCTTTTTTTAGGGTACTCCACCCCCCTCCCCCCACCCCCTCTCCGGGGGACAACTTTATGATTTATTATACATTTTAACTATTTACAGTGCAAAATTAAATTAAAAAGTGTAGTAAAATAAGAAAAATAGTGACATTTCATTGCCTTCTCGGAGGTGGGGGACTCAGACTAGACATTGACAAACAAATTACAACAAAGGACAATGAAGGACAACAACGATTACATATGACAAGGAAAAAGGGGGGGGGGCAAAGAGGGGAGTAAGTAAAGTAGGGGGTGAGGAGGGGGATTGAGAGAAGGGTGGGTTGTGGAGTGGATGGCTCACAGGTCAATCTCATGTGATTAGGAGCCTAGATTATCCACAAGCAATTCCCAGATGCTATTAAATTGTGAGACTTCAATGTGATCCACGGTTGAGATTGTTTCCTGTGATATGTAATTTGAGAGAAGGCCCAACCATTGCCCAGTATTCAAATTTTTTCTTGTCTTCAAATTTAAGTGGATAGTTTTCTTGGCGCCAGCTAAGGAAATGAGCAGGGGTTTGGTGTTCTGGACTAATACCGTTTTTTTTACGACTGCTTTGATGCATTTTGCACATCAGAGTTTCAATGTGCAAAACTCTTAACACAGAATGCTATACTGCTAATTGTGGGTTCAAAATGCAATATAGCATGCACAATTAAAATACCAGTGTCAAATCAGAGAAGTATATGCAAAAGCTTACAGTATAACAGCACCAAAACATTATATATTTCAAACAATTAAGTGAACAACTGAACCAAATTAAATTATATGTCCTGCAAAAGTGTCAGGATAGTGGATATGTTCATCGTTGAAGTTTAATTATTGGTGCACTTTTCAAATACAACGGTCATTATCAAATAATGCGGTCAAACACAATATAATTGTTACCAAAATAGACTATGCAATGGTCATTTCCTCATAACCCCTGTGATAGACTGCAGTATAGTGCTTGTGGCTTTATGAAAGACAAACAAAATATATGATTACAGTATTTGAAGTTTAATAATTACAGTAAAGGCAAATACATACAGTAATGCTCTGTATTGTACAGTAAAAACAAAAACAGTTACAGTAAACAAACTATTGTAACGAACAGTAAAAAAGGGTTACTTGGTGCTTTTTCAATGTTCACTCAATAGTCGTGAGGCTGATTGACTGGATATTTTCGAAGACTCCGTTATCAGCTATTACAGTAACACAGAATGCTATACTGCAAATGTTGGGTTCAAAATGTAATACAGCATGCAAAATTACCGTAAAATAGCAGTGTCAAATCAGAGAATAGATTATGCAAAAGTTTACAGTATCACAACGAAAGACAGGGTCGTGGTCATGGCCAAGGAGGCAGAAGAACATCTGTCTCAAATGAAATTATAACCACAATTGTTGACCACGTAATACAGTGAACCGAGGTCTAACACTGGCTAAAGCGGGCAGGGTGGTGCAGCCAAACCTGAACAGGTCAACGGTGGCATCCATTATACGATTTTTTACAGTAAGAGAGATAATCGGTAAGTCAATATGTGTAATTTACTGTACAACAGTAACTGTATATTGAAATTACAGTAATTGTGAAATTGATATTGTTGTCTGTTACAGTATATTTCATAAATACTAAAGGTGTGGGTGTGAATTATTTTTGTAATCGTTATCTTTACTGTACATTATAACTGAATGAGCACCACCAAGTGGAGGACGTGGCCGTCTTCTCTCTGTGCAGCAGGGCACTTGTAGACATGGCGGTCAGATGTGACGTCGATGAAATTCTTTGGCCAAATGCCGAGGAGAGGCAAGATGCTGCTTGAGCACCATGAAGTTGTATTATTTTCTTATTTTTTTTCTTACAATTTTTTTTTACAATAGTTTGTTTACTGTAACTGTTTTAGTTTTTACTGTAAAATACAGAGCTTTACTGTATGTATTTTTCTTTACTGTAACAATTAAACTTCAAATAATCTTTCATAAAAACACAAGCACTATACTGCAGTCTATCACAGGGGTTACTGTATGAGGAAATTACCATTGCATAGTCTCTTTTGGTAACAAGTATTCTGTGTTTGACCGCATTACTGTATTTGATAATGTGTATGTAGTGGTGAAGAGATTATCAATTGTATTGCAATGCTACTCACCTGGGCAAGGTTGTTGAAGGTAATGAGACATTAGAAAAAAAAAACTGTTGAATTGATTTAGTGATCTGCCTGTGTAGCAATAAGCAATTGAACATTGATGTACTATTGGGTGGATGTATTCTGAGACTGGAGCATATGATTTAGTGTTTGGCACTTTGTATTAACAGTTTTGCACTTTATATGTAAGCATATGCATTTAGTATCTTACTCTTAGAATATGAATTTTGAAAGTCAGTTTGGCTATTTGCATTTTGAGTTTCAAGTTCAAGTTCAAGTTCAAGTTCTTTAATAGTTGTCATACAGAAGTACAGAATACTTTCATACAAAATGCTTCTTACTGTTACGCTCCAGAGACTGTGCTAGACAAGATAGTATCAAATAACATAATAACATAATATAGCATGAATTTAGAAGAAGAATGAGGTCACAGTTGTTCGGTATAGACATATGTACAATGTTCTGAGTTTTGCACATTGAAACTCTGAAGTGCAAAATGTGTCAAAGCAGCTGTAAAAAACTGTAAATGGAGGGAGGGGGAGAGAGGAATGCTGCACCTCATGACCCGGGATAGTGTATTGGCAGAGCCAGGTGGCATGGAAATAGTTGTCTGGGGTGTTGAGGGTGCAATGGGAGCATACATCTGTGCTTGCAAATCCCATTTGAAACATCCTGTGCTGTGTGATATGTACTCTGCGTAACACCTTATATTGGATTAATTGAAGGTTAGTGTTGTTAGTCATTGTGAATGTGTTGGTGCAAATTTTTTCCCAGGATACGGCATTGGGAGAGAGAGTCCTGTTCCCATTTTGTGAAGGGGAGATGGATAGTGTCTGCGCTTGCCAGTATTTTGTATATTTTTGAAAATATTTTCTTCTGTGATGTTATTTTATTCATTGCTAATATAATTGGAGGTGGTTCAAGATAATTTTGTGTAGTGTTCATTTTAGATTTCAAAATGGATTTCAGCTGTAGAAATGGGCAGATAAGATAGCATGGGGGAGGGGGGAGGGGGGAGGAAGGTACAGGTATGGGCAGGGTAATAGTAGAAAGACATAAATATAGGCAATAAAAGTATATCTGAATATAAGAAAAACAGTGTAAACAATATAATTAGCTCTGAATATAAAAATATGAGAAAAAAACGGTGTAAACAAAGGTGCAGATGAGGGTCTGTATGGCCTATCGGTTATATTGCACATTACAATAAATATAGCCAATACATATTTTTTTATCTGAATATATACTATGAGTACGAGTACAAGTAAACAGTATACACAAGGTACAGCATACACAAGGTACCCTAACTGGCACAATATACGTCATGTTGTAGTCTGTGCAGGTTTTGGTTAGTTAATGTTAGTGGTCAGACATTCCTAATAGTTCTCGAGTTCTGCAGCCGTTAGTTCTCCAGCTGCTGGCAGCAGTCCATGCCCACGGAAGGACTGGCCGAGGTGGTTAGTGGAGCGTTGGGGGGTATGAGTCTGTGGTGCTCCTCATAGAGGACACGGTGCCAGTGGAATTACCAGGGAACAGCTTGGACTGCAGTTATACCGTCTATAGAGGCTATAACAGCTGTCTCAAACCCCGTCCTCTTTGCTCGATCCTCCAATCACAACCGTTGCTTTCCTCGGGACAAACTTGAGACCCTTTAAGTTTGTCTGAGGGGAGCAACACTTGTGATTGGAGCACAGGGTTTGAGGGTCAATTCCCATCCATTGTTGTCGGCCTCATTGTGTTTTAGTGGTGGTGATCCTGTTGAGCCAGACATGGAAACGGAATTGACAATGATATACTGCTGTTGAAATCTTACATATAGGGTCTTAAATTGGGAAAAAACACGCCTTTGTTAAATCATTCTTTACCTAAGACATTGTCTTTTCTACCCAAATTGCCTTAAAAAAAGATTCTGATACAGTATGTGATTTGGATTCTATAAGCAAATTCAATACTGGATTCAGATTCGATAAAATGTCTTCAAACCTCAACCCTACTCAATCTCACTGAGCTCCCTCAGCAATGAAAGAAGAGGAGATGAGGACGACCCAGGTACATACTGTATATACTGTAGATTGCGTTTATTCACAACCTTCAAAGATTTAATTAGGCCGGCAGCTGCAAAAGGTCAACGGCGTGGGACATGGTTGTGTGCGGAACATGTGGTAATTAGTCTGCTTTGCTGTATGCTTGTTTATCCTGGAGAAGGTTACAGGATCGGCTATATTGACTGGTGCCCTGCGGCTTTCAGTGACATGCTATAGAATGACATGATATGATATAGATGGTATGAAAGCATAAATTGGTAAATGGTAAATGGTGCATTTATATAACAGCTTTTTATCCAAAGCGCTTTACAATTTTGTTACTCACATTCACCCACTCACTCAGACATTTACACACCGACAGCGGAGGGGACCATGCAAGGTGGCAACCTGCTCATCAGGAGCAGTTAGGGGTTAAGTGTCTTGCTCAAGGACACTTTGACACGCTGCCCGAGAGGAGCGGGAATCTAACCGGGAACCTTCCGATTACTAGACTCACTTGATTGGCCGATGTGTTTCACCCAACTCATTAACCCGGGCTGATCCTTCACACTCTCTCTTCTGTTTGGTTTCCTCTATTTGGTTTCCTCTGTTTGATTTGGTCTTTGTTTGGTTTGCTCTGTTTGGTTTGACCTTTGTTTAGTGCACTACAGAGCTTGTGTTATTTGACTTTTGTTTTCTTGTGTCGCACTTTTAGTTGGCAATTGTTTTGTTTTTTGTTTTTCCTCCACATATATTATATGACTAATTTGTGTTTTTATATTTTCTATTGAGTATTGCTCATCTCACACTTGAGTTACAGCTCTGCTTCCTTTTATGTCAATAATATACTTTTGTTTCAAAACCTGGTTGTCATTTCCTTCAACCAATCTTTATGTTACGACCCTCGACCCCTAGACCTCAGGGTAACACTATCACATTTTTATTTAATAGGATAAACCCCCATGAGACGTACCATCTAGTTTTTGAGAGAGTCCCAACATAATAAATGCATAACAACAGAGAAGTGACAAAATAAAATAAAGAAAAAATATAAATACAGTTATTAACACGACAACATATGTAAAAAAAAAAAAAAAAAAAAAAAAAAAAAAAAGCTAATGTAACACGACAACCACAAGGTGGCCAGAGTGACCTATAAAGATAATCAGAGTGGATCAACAAATGACCATGAGGTATCCAGTGTAAACATGAGGCATAAACAGTAGGTATAAACACCAGGTGTAAACATGAAGCATAAACAGTAGGTATAAACTATGACAACAAGAGCAACATGTGATGTCATAGGATATGATATAATACATGATATGTTTTTAGAAACGTTTTTTTTCTTTACTAGACTTCACTCAGGTGTATTATTGATACTCTCATTGATACTATGTTTGTTTCTGACTCAAAGTGTGTGTGTGTGTGTGTGTGTGTGTGTGTGTGTGTGTGTGTGTGTGTGTGTGTGTGTGTGTGTGTGTGTGTGTGTGTGTGTGTGTGTGTGTGTGTGTGTGTGTGTGTGTGTGTGTGTGTGTGTGTGTGTGTGTGTGTGTGTGTGTGTGTGTGTGTGTGTGTGAGAGAGATAGAGAGAGATAGAGAGAGATAGAGAGAGAGAGGAGGGGGGGGGGAGTGAGAGAGATGAGGAAGGGGCAAGAGAGCAAGATAGCTGGGAGAGTGTGTAAGAGAGAGAGGGTGGGCGGGGGGGGTGAGTCCTCAGCCCTTGTGTGGGTGAATGTAACAAGTTCCTAAAGTTTTTTCCCCCCTATTATTTCATGCACACTTTATTCATTGTTTTAAATAATTTTAAAAAAAAATTTTATCCACTTTTTCTACCTTTTTTTCTATTTTTCTCCCATCCCAATTTTCATATCGTCCAATTCAACCCTCCCCTGTCTTCGAACGTTGTTTCTTGCCTCACACAAGCCGGCTGCAATGTGGACTAAGTCATACATAGCACGAGTCCCCTCCGATACTCGAGGTAACAGCCGTCGCATCTTTTCACCTGCGCGGCTCGAGCTTTCAGCGTCGGGGGTCTGGGCTTTGGAGGGGCCCCGCCCCCGTCGCTTCTTGATTCTACTGCGCAGGCGCACCAACCGACCTGTAGGAGTCGCTGTCCACAACGCCCGATCCCCACCCTTCAGTTTCCCTCCCCGTAATACGGCCAATGTGTATTACTGTGGATGACCAGCTAAACTGAAAGCAATGTGGAGAGCGGGGTTCGAGCCTAGTCTCCAGCATTCGTTGCGAGCGCCTTGCCCACTGCGCCACGTAGCCGCCCAATAATTATTTTCTTTTAAGTTATTTTGTGCATCACTCTTGATGCATGTTAATAAGAGTATTAAAACTTGGAACTTGAAAAATATCTGTTTAAGGTAGATACAAAAATAATTCCCATGCGATTAATTTTCCATTAATCACAAGTTAAAGGAAAACTCCAACATTTTGGGAGATTAGTTTATTTGCCATCTACCCTGGAGTTAGACAAGAAGATACATACCTTTTTTCTTCTCTGTGCATGCAGTAAGAGTAGGAAGACGAGCACCGTTAGCCTAGCTTAGCGTCAGTCATTGGAATTAGGTTCCTCCATTAGCCTAGTTCCCAACGTCTTCCTACTCCTACTGCATGCACAGACAAGAAAAAAGGTAAGTATCTTCTTGTCTAACTCCAGGGTAGATGGCAAATAAGCAAATTTCCCAAAATGTTGGAGTGTTTCTTTAACTATGGACAATCATGCGATTAATCAGATTAAATATTTTAATCGATTGACAGCACTAGATACAATACATGATATGATATGATATAATACATAATATGATATGATTGCATTAATCTAAAAATGTTTGGACCTTATGGTGTTCTTGTTCTGTTCTTGACTTATTGTTATGTTTTCTTCTTGACTTGTTTAAAGAAGACCTGTACGGCCCATGGGGACATTAACGTGTGTTGTCGGGCCTTATAAATAAATTTGATTTGATAATACATGATATGATATTATATAATCCATGACATGACATGATATGATATAATACATGATATGACTTAATATAATAAAAATACATGATATGATATGATGATACAATATGATACACAATATGATATGATACATGATATGATAAGATAAGATATTCCTTTATTGATCCCCTTGGGGAAATCTGGGAATTATATAGCGAATTATATATTATTATTATATATTATATAGATGATATGATATACGATATGGTGTGATATGCTATGACATGATCAACTAGATACCATGATAATATTGTCTGTATTTATCTGCCTCTGCTGTCAGATACTGTACACCAAAAGGAATTTAGACTTTCATGCTCAGTACAAGGAACACATCAAACCATCTTCTCTGTCAAGGATCCAGAAACTCAGGGTGGATACGCTCAGGCTCACAGCAATATGCAGGGTTTCTGTCCTTTTTGACAAGTACACAGAAGATAAGATAATATACGATAAGGTAAGGTAAGGTAAGGTAAGGTAAGTTAAGGTAAGGTAAGGTAAGGTAAGGTAAGGTAAGATAAGATAAGATAAGATAAGATAAGATCAGATCAGATCAGATCAGATAAGATAAGATCAGATAAGATATGATACGATAAGATAAGATAATGTAAGATAAGATAAGATAAGATAAGATAAGATAATTTACGATAAGATACGATAAGATAAGATAAGATACGATAACATAAGATAAGATAAGATAAGATAAGATAATGTAAAGTAAGGTAAGATAAGATAAGGTAAGGTAAGATAAGATAAGTAAGGCTGTCAATCGAT
>NW_028170571.1:0-13239 GCF_963971535.1 Notolepis coatsorum
GAAGTTGAAAACGGCACCCGAAGTAAAAACATGTCACTCGCTACAATAACTGACGGTATGTTACAATTAGGGGTGGGAATCACCAGTTTCATCATGATACGATACGATATCGATTCTTTGGACAACGATACGATATTTGCCGATATCACAAAGTCTCTCACGATACAATACGATACGATTAGATTCAGGTGCCTGCGATCGATATGAGATGATATCATATGCCCATTTAACACAATCAGTAACATTTAGATCAACAAAAAAAAGGTAATGAAAATATCATTTGACATTTGTATTTTTGAGCTCCTTCCAGACATTTAAAGGAAAATCAATCTATTGTTTTTAATACAAATAGACCTCCTGTTCACTGTAAAGTGCCACGTTTTTATATATTGAGCTTTAAACTTTAAGCAAAATTTTTTGGAACTCAAAACTCACAACCTCCCTCTCCCAAACCGTTCCTACAACAATTTGTTGATGTTGCATGATCATGTATAGGCCTACATTTATTATGTATTATATTGTTTATGTTTAAATAACATTTAAACATCAAACTCCTCTGACCTCATCTGGTCTTTCCAAAGACGCGCGCACACACACACACAGAAAGGGAGAATGCTATGCTGTAACATCTACACACACGGAGCTACTGCTGTTGTTCTTGGGCGGATATGAGACTCGCCACAGGATTTTCAAAATAAGAGTATCGATATGAATCGATCTTATTACATCGCATCGATCCGATTCGATTGTTGATAATTACATCGATGTATCGATCTGGATCGATGTATCATCCCACCCCTAGTTACAATTCACGGACAAAGTGGTGGAAGAGACGCTACTCAAAAGGCAACCATATACGGCCTTGTCCAATTTGTAGCCATACAACAAGAGACGCTGCCGACGGACCGAGACACAGCCACCCAGGGGGAAGCAGCGCATTTCATAAAAGATGCAAAACTTGGGAAATTACATCCATCCAAAAGCCATGAATACAAAAAAGCCTTCAATGGTATTTTGTCCCCAGCTGAGGTGGTATGGCAGGGGGCAATAACTCCAGCCATTCCTACGTCACTCGTGCCACTCTCATGCCAGTGTGAAACGCCTGCGGTTCCCAGAGGGCCGTGGATTCCTCAGGACCGGCTGAGGAAATGATGCTGCTTCTCCTTGCCCGCTTTCACGCCCAAATCCCCCAGACGAAATTGTCGGAGTCTTGGGGCCTGGGATGGGAAAGCAGCTAAATCAATAGGCAGTAATGGGATCTTATTTA
The DNA here is from genome assembly GCF_963971535.1 of Notolepis coatsorum. Classification (NCBI taxonomy): domain Eukaryota; kingdom Metazoa; phylum Chordata; class Actinopteri; order Aulopiformes; family Paralepididae; genus Notolepis; species Notolepis coatsorum. The sequence goes on from NW_028170571.1 coordinate 1,268, forward strand.
CCCAGCTGGTGGAGGGAAATGTTGGGACGGGACCGAGGAAGGCCCCTAAGTCACCCAGCTGGACCCCGGGGCCCGCAGCCAGAACCACATTCTGAAATCCCCCCGCCACCAACCCCCCCCCCCCCCTCTACTCCCTCCTCTTGCATATTTGTCTGTGAAATGTACAGAGCAATTATGTAAACAGCAATGCTGGTATTGTTCATCTTGGACTCAATGGTAGAAGCAAAGAGAGAGTGAATGAGAGGGAGGGAGAGGGGGAGAGAGGAGGGAGAGAGAGGGAGGAGAGAGAGAGAGAGGGAGGTAGTGAGAAGGAGGTAGTAAGAAGGAGGTAGAGAGAGGGAAGAGGGAGAGAAGGAGGGAGGGAGAGTGAGAACAAAACAGCTAAACACTGCTGAAAGTAAAAGAATGACAAGAGAAGAGGGTGAGAGATGGAGAGGAGGGTGAGAGACAGAGAGAGATGGGGAATGATGGTGAGAAGGAGGAGGGGGACATACTATTTCTCCCAGGGAGGCGGCCAGCATGTGAGTGACAGGTGCCAGGTGTGGGGCTGACAGCGCTCCGCCGGCCCCCAGAAGGGACTTGGTGCAGTCGTAGGTGACGAAGAAGGCAGCCGCTGGAACCAAGAACAACCACAGCTGTTTAAGGCCCATTAGTCAACCTGCATACAGCAATTAATATCCCTCACCACCGCTGACAGGGGAGAAGCAGAGGCGTGTGTGTGTGTGTGCGTGTGCATGTGTGTGTGTGTGTGAGAGAGAATCGTGTGTGTACAAAAAAGAAAAGCTAAGATGGCAGCACTTAATGTCAAGCTAGCTAAAACGAGCCCTGACTCCTTGTCATGAAACCAATCATGCAACAGCAAGTGTTGAATTCATAAGCAAATTGCAATAAACTATGGATCTGAATCATCTTTTTAAGGCATTCAGATGTTCAGTTGGAAAGAAAAACATCTTTGTCATTTTCAACATTCCCTCTGATTCATCAGTAATGATGGATATAACACTCATCACTGTGTCCTTTAGGAGAAGGTTGGTTGGTGCTCGCTGATGGAGTTAAGCATTACATCACGAGACAGAGTGGGTTATAGAAATTAGATCACACCTATGGGTGGTTGTTAGGCCCGAGGCGCAGCCGAGGGTCGTTAGCAGTGATGCCACAGATTACTTGTAAAAATAATCTGATTACTGATTACTCCTTTAAAAAGTAATCTAGTTACTCTACTGATTACTTGATTATCAAAGTAACTTAGTTACTTTGAAAGTAACTAGGTTACGAAGTCGTCGTCCCTGCTGCTGCCACAACATAAGAATGACAACCGTTTTTTTTCTCTCTCTACCAAATCCATTCTGACACAATGGACTCAGTGCGTACTCCGCAAGTCACGCGTAACATGAATCTCTCACTCTCACTCAAGTAGCCAAATTACACTATAAAACGAACTGGATAGTTGATTTAACTTCATGCTGAAGCCATTCTAAAATCAGCTATAAACGTAAACATGACTGTACCCCTGGCTCTCTTATCATCTTGTAAAAAATAAGTAAGTTAGATATATTTACTGAAAAAGTAATCAGATTAGAGTAACTATATACTTAGTAACTAGTTACTGGCATCACTGGTCGTTAGACCTCCATAGGCGTGATCTAATTTCTATAACACACTCTGTCGTGTGATGTAATGCTTTTATACAATGGCCGAATTCATCCAACCTTATTGCTATACAATAAACACAAATTAATTGAAGATTTATTGACAACCATCCGCAGAAAAAGTAGTTAAAAAAAAAAAAAAAAAGTTGCCTCCGTGTGGAAGTAGCTCGGAGGTGCGCTGTTTCAAGGCAAGAATGCAGTGAGCGTGGGTTATTGGTTTGATTGATTGATTGATTGATTGAGTGCACATTTTATTAATGTCCGCCTTGTTTCAAACTGGTTAAGAACTGTTAAGAACTTCATTCTTAGATGCTTCTATAGAAAGTAGGTTAAAAAAAAAGAAAGAGAAGTTGCCTCCCTATAGGAGGCAAAAAGATTATTTGAACCTACTTTCAATAGAAGCAGCTGGGAGGTGCGCTGTTTTAAGTGAGCGTGGGTTATTGAATTGATTGATTGATTGAACATTTTATTAATGTTTAATTGCTTTCATTTCTTTCATTTCTAAAACCACGAACGTCGGAGTGATTGTAATTCGGTTGTGGGCGGGTTCTGGGATCACGAGCGGGGGTTATAAGAAATAACCACGTCTAACTTGACTGTTTCAGCCAATCAGAATCGAGAAATTTGCATGCCATTGTATAAAGGCGCAACAAACACTGGTATTTGTTAATTTTTAAGGCCTTATTGGTAAGCTACCTCCTTATACTACATCATTATTGGAATGGAAGTTTGGAACATATGGAATTCGTTCTAGTGACTGGCTAGTCCTTAAGGTCCCTTGAGTTTGCTCTGATCAGGGTAAATCTGCATTTCTCTATGATGTCTCTAGCTCATGAACTCCAACAGTCCTTAAAGGTCAACCTCCACGTTGTATTTTTGTTCAATAAACAATGTGGACTAGGCCAACAGTGGCTTTCATGAAGAAGGGGAAAAAAAAGTATTGAAATTGACCCAGTTTTAGCGTTTTTATCAAACATTTTGTCTGCCCAACACAATCACCACGCACGTGCATATTTTAATCAATGGTTTCATAACGTGCGCGTGTAATGTCGTCACAACAGGTGCAGGACAACAGGGGGCTCACCAGGGGGCGCTGAGAGTCACACAGCTAGTGGCAGGCAGAGAGCCTTGCTACCATAGATATATGCTTGCTACTACTAGCCGAATGGAAATGTATCTGTTTCACCTCACTATTGCTCCGTGATTATAGCCATCCATCCATCTCTAAAGCTAACCACTATTTGTAAAAGCCACAACCACGTTACCATATTTGTAATAATGTAAATCATTGTGTCGTTGTACACATATTGTGTTTATAACGTTAGTAGATAACATAGCTTAGCTTGGTAGCTATTGTGCTAACAACATATCCCGACATCCGGCTCGCTGGCCGGCATGAACGGCCGACCCTAAATGGTTCTCTCCTCTCTGTACACCCCGACCCGTCCCCACGGGTGCCCTGCCGGGGGGCCCATGGACGCGACGCGCCCGAGCCCGCAAAGGCTAGTGTTACACGATAGCTATGAGCTAACTAGCGCTGCGGGCTCCGGCGCCCTGCGGCCGCCGCTGTTGTCGAGTCCACAAGCTTCACTCGGTGCATCAGTCACGAAAGGGGCTATGATGAGCTTGGCAAGCCAGAGTAAAACACAGTTTTCATTCAATCAATCAATAACAACATTAACCAGACTCTCGTTGTGTCTATTATGCTAACGCTAACATTACCTCATTGTGTCTATTCTACACAGATAGCCTCTCGTGTCTATCTGCTAACGTTAGCATTAGGCTAACTAACGTTACGTCCCTAACCCCCAACAACAAGCGTAACTAATCAGCGATCTTTTTGTCAGACTAAACTCTCCGCTCGGTGGCAAATTGTGTTGATGTCGGTTTTGTTTCATCAATAAATGAGGCAGAATACACAGTGACTGTATCCTTTTTTATTGCACTTGTTTCTTGCTGCAAACATACATAAGACATCCTGATCCTACGCGAGACATTAAAGATGGCGGCGTTCTGTTTTCGTTCAGACTCCCCAAACAGTGACGCGTCTCTCTTCTGACCAATCAGTGGTCTGCAGTTTTTCACGTGACATTTCTGGAGCTCTCATGCTGATCACCAGCAGCCCCGCCTCCCCACACGGAGACAAACTGAGTACTTTATTTTAGTGGAAAAGCAACATTAGATTCGGCTCATTAATATGCAAGCCACACCTGTTGTGACGTCGGCGTTTGATAAGCTTTTTTGATTCGCGCGTGCATGTTATTCGTGCATGGACCTTTTTAACTCTTTCAGAGTGGCATTTCCGGTGTCAAATGGAAAAAAATAAATAATGAAATTATATACCAATGATGTAAACTACCCATAATTGATCAGTAGGGTTTAACCTAGAGGTTGGGCTTTAAAGCTTGAGATTCTCCCCTCTGTTGCAGAGTTTAAAACCTTGATCTCCAACCTTTGTCAATCAAGTTGTATGTGTTTTAGTTGATTTGTTATCCTTACTTTTGTCTGACCTTGTTGTCTTATTGTTATGATTTTAGATTGTTGTGTGATTTTATGCCTTTTTTCTTTTGCTTACTGTATTTCTGTATGTACACTCGACGTGACTGTAAATGAGGGACACTTCAGTTGCCTTTCGAGTTTAAATAAAGGTTTTAAATTAAATCATCACTAATCATCACAGTTTTAAAGGGATTAAAAGAAGATGCATTTATATTGTTGGGGTTAACTTGTGGAACAATGCTGATCTACATTTAAGAATGAGTAATTCGCCTTTGGTTTACAAAAAGATGGTTTATATAGCTATTTCTGAATAATTCTTATTTTTTTCAGTTTTTCTGTTTTGGAGTCTTAATTTGTATATAGGACAGGCATGTATAAGGGGGGTGACAGTGTCTCGGGAGGTAGGGCAGTCGTCTGGTAATCTGGAGCTTCCATATTTTGATTCCCGCTCCTCCCGGGCAGTGTGTCCTTGAGCAATACACTTAACCCTTAACCTGTTAAGCTGTTGGGGGACCCTGCTATTCTCGTCATAAATCGATCAATACAGACCGTATTAATTAATGTTGTGTTTCTATTTCAAATGTAGCCAAGAGGAAAGATCCTAACCCTATAAAAACAGCAGTCAAACAAACTACGTTTGTTTACCGATGTTTTAAAGAAATCTAAAATAAGTTTCTCTGAATAATGTCAATTCTCTGTGCATTGCATAGAAAAAAAGTGAGTAGTCACTCGAGGAAATTACTAAATGGGTAAAGTGTGAGTGAATGGGTAAAATGTGAGGAACAAATTGTAAAGTGCTTTGGATAAAAGCGCTATATAAATGCACCATTTACCATTTACCATTTATAAGCATTATGCTTCAGCCTGTACCTTTTCAGTCACTGCCTAAATCAAAGACAGTTGAATGATTGTGCATATTGTATTGTGTGTGCTGACTGAATAAAACTACTACTACTACTAAAGAAATCATCACTAAACAGTTTTGGGATGGATGTGTATATGAGATTATGTACATAATGAATCAACTTTGCTCTAACGCCTCACCGTTGGGGAAGGAGCCAACGGCAGCAGACGGGACCCCAGCGTAGATACCCCTGAAGCCCCCGGCCTGGTAGAAGCCCTGCTGGCTCTGGAGCCTGGTCTTCATGGTGTCCAGGGGGAACAGGGTGAGGTCCACACACATCCCTGCACAGCCCCCAGCCTGGGCCACGGTTTGAGAAACACAACAACAGTCATTACTTGAGTTTGCAAGTCGTGATTTTCAAGATTCTACTAATGGTTCATCTTTGTGACTGGTGACAATGACTCCACCTGAGTTTGATTATGGCCAACAGGGTAAAAAATCGCGCTGAGCCATGGATGCACACTGAAATACTGACCGCTATGAAAGCCAGAGACAAAAAATGCTCTGAGTTTCGTAAAAGTCAGTCAAAGCTTACCAAAAGCACGAGCAGTGAACTCCAAGACCACGTGACTGAACTCAAACTAGAAAGAAACAGACTAAGAAATTACATAAACTCCATGATCAAAACTGCTCAAAAAATTTCATCAATGACAAAACCGAGGAAAACAAAAATAAACCACGTGAACTTTGGAAATTACTCAACAATCAACTAGGCTGCAGTAAAAAACTCAAAACCAGGTTCTCAAACATAAACATAAAGACGGACAACACGCTCATCACAGACAAGCTGGATGTAGCCAATTACTTAAACACTTTCTTCACAAACATAGCCACAACACTGGTAAACAAACTACCCTCCCACTCAGGGCAGTATGGGGTAGAACACATAGTAGCATACTACAAGAACCTAGGCGTCCACAAAGACGACTTCAAACTGGAAATAGTAACTACAGATGAGGTACTCAAAAAACTGAGCGCCCTCCAACCAAACAAGGCCACTGGCCATGACAACATCCCCTCCAAATTCCTCAGAGACTCAGCAGCAGCCATCACCCCAGTCATCACACACATAATAAACCTCTCCATAAAACAGGGACACGTCCCCAAGGACTTCAAAATTGCGAGAGTAACACCCCTGCACAAAAAGGGCAGCAAATTAGACCCGGGTAACTACCGCCCTGTTTCTATCCTTACATCCATCTCGAAAGTCATGGAAAAAATAGTATACGAACAGATCGAAAAGTACCTCGCGGAAAAAAATCTAATCTACGAATTCCAATCTGGCTTCAGAACATCCCACTCCACTGACACATGCCTTCTCTACTTGAACGACCACATCAAACAAGAGGTGGACGCGGGCAAATACTGCGGCATGGTCATGCTGGACCTACAAAAGGCCTTCGACACTGTCAATCACACCATTCTGATTGACAAGCTAAAAGCAATTGGTTTTGATAGTTTATCAGTGAGCTGGATACAATCCTACCTGGAGGGGAGGGAACAGATGGTGGAAGTAAACGGTACCCTATCCCCCCCCCTCACAGTGAGCTGTGGTGTTCCACAAGGAAGCATACTAGGGCCGCTACTATTCCTAATTTATGCAAATGACATGTCGTCAGCTTGTGACTGCAACTTGTTCCTGTTTGCGGACGATTCAGCCCTGCTGGTCTCTGACAAGAACAAGTTACAGGTTGAAAAAGCCCTCAGCTCGGAACTAGGCAAAATCTGCATATGGCTCGCCGACAACAAACTATCATTACACATGGGCAAAACAGAGTCCATTCTCTTCGGTTCAAATAACAAACTCAGCAAGACCGACGGCTTCTCGGTTACAGTGGGTGCCAATATTATCACAAGGAAAGATGAAATTACCTACCTGGGTTCCATCCTAGAGGCTAATCTTTCCTGTGACAAAATGGCATCCAATGTAATAAAAAAAGTCAACCAACGAACGCGATTCTTGTACCGGATCTCCTCTCTGGTAAACAAGAATACCCTGAAGACTCTAGCAGGAGCACTCATTCAAGGGTACTACGACTATGCTTGCACCTCATGGTACCAAAGCACCTCAAAGGCACTAAAAAACAAATTACAAACATCTCAAAACAAGCTAGTCAGACTACTACTTGACCTGACTCCTAGAACCCACCTCACCCCTGCCCACTTTGACAACCTAGGATGGCTTAGAGTAGACGACAGAGTACAGCAACTTGCAATGGGCCTGGTCTACAAGATACACTACGCGACCAAGGTACCCATGTACATGTCAAAATACTTCCCAAAGGTCAGTGAATACCACGATCACAACACCAGAGGGAGCTCCACAAATCATGTAAAACCCAGATTCGGCTCAAACAAGGGACTAAACACGTTTCGCAATTATGCCACATCAATGTGGAACGCCCTGCCTAAAGCTGTAAAGGAATGTGAATCACTACCCACCTTCAAAAACACTCTCAAAAAACACCTACGTGAGACTGCAATTCGAAACTGGCCCCTACAAATGTCCTAACCTAGTTGTACAGTAAATGACCAAGTAAGGCTTTGTCAATATTCCAATGTACAGTGTAAAATGTGTGTGTGTCCCCTACCCAACCCCCCCCCCCCCCCCCCCCACCTCCAATGTACAGCCCTCACCCAACCCACCCAACCCCACCCCACCAACCTCCTCCAATGTACAGTTTCTATGCCAAATGTATATACACTCCTTTTCTGGACACTTTTGTATCACAAACAGTACTGTATTTGCAAATCTGATATGTCATAAATGTATAGATGTAGCAGTACTGTCTATCTGTATGTCATGTATGTCATATATGTTATGATGAATTGAAAATGGGGGACCCTGATGTAAACAAGACGAAAGTCTTTCTCTGGTCTGCATCCCCTTAACAATTGTATGTATTGAGATGTACTGTACTGTACCCATTCTGCAATCTGTTAATAAACTTTTCAATCAATCAATCAATCAATCGGAGGGGACATTGAATCCTTTTGTTGTGTTAATTACAGCACCAAAATTACGTGGATGAAAAAATAGCAATACCTTATATCTTATAGGGACCTTATCATTTTGTTGAGCTGTAATTAACACAAGGCTTCAATGTCCCAAACTTACTTACTCTCAATAACTAACTAACTAACTAACTAACTAAATTAACGTGTGAAAAAAGGTTTAGTTTTTGGATGTGGGTGAGATTATGTGCAAAATAAATCAACATTGTTTTTTGGTGAAGTGCCAGCTTCAGGTTGCATGGTGTTTTTATTACTTTTGAACTATTTTTTAATAACCAGTAACAGTAAAATGTGTGTGGTTACTGTGGTATATGCCTATTTGTTTCCAACTAAGACACGTTGATGCAGGGGTGTGGCTGTGAGTGGGCCAATAAGAGGCTTCATTTGGATTTGATTAGATTAGATTATTTAATTACCACACAGCCAGGCTGGTGGAATGTGTTCCAACATAGAACATCACTTACAATACATACTACATGCATGTATTGTAAAGTATATTTTACTTTACTTTTAATTTCACATTCAACACTTCATTAGGTAGATGACAGAAACAAGAGTTGTCGATAATGCCAGTCTCAACAGACCCAAGCTATAAATGTACATGCTGGCGTTAGAGGAACAGATTTCTCTCTCTCTATTCCCTGAATATTCACAGCAAATGTTGTGACTGAACAACTATCAGGTAAGGATGAAAACCGATTAGCATTTTTAATTTTTTACTTAGGTGGTCTGCCATGTGCACAATCTTCCCATTTCACATTCTAATTATCTCTCTCAACACAAATCTATCTGACGTTACCAGACGACACCCTAAAACATAGGCTACACACAGTGATCATCCGTGAGTCAACACTGCTGCTCATCAACAACATAGACTACACAGTGATCATCCATGAGTTGTTAAGTCAAGCGATTACTTTCCAACACTAGCCTCTCCATTGTGCATTTGCGCTATTTAGAAAAAGTTACATTTGATCATTTCTTTCAGGTAAGCTCCTTCAGTCTTCACTATGGTATTTCCTCATTGAGCTGCAGGATATTTCCATGGATATTTATTATGCTTGTTGTTGTGAATCTCCGGGTGTCCTCAAACTAAGAGGTAATGACTAGTTCTGGGGAAATCAGTTAGTTTAGTCCTAAAAAAAATAGTTGTAGTTTATGAGCTAACACGCCTACCCCCTATTATTTACTCCCCCCTAAGAGAGGCGTGGTGATCACAACGTGGATGACGTGATGATGCCGGTCTATGGATGAATCCATACAAAAACATGTATACATTGCATGCATTCCACAGCTATAGAACACTCAATGCAATTCCTTCGGAGCGATTCGACCCTGCGGTATTCTATTCTATTTGCACACTCAATTCATTGCTGCGACTTCGGGTGAGCTGAATGAATGAATGAATGAATGAATTAATGAATGAATGAATGAATGAATGAACACTATTTAAATTAACAGATTGCAGAATGGGTACAATACAGTACGGCTCAATACACACAATTGTTAAGGGGTTGCAGACCAGAGAAAGACGTGTGTCTTGTTTACATCAGGGTCCCCCATTTTCAATTCATAATGCATATAGCTCTTGTCTATACTCTCAAAATCCATAGGAAATAAAAACATCTCAAGCTTCACACAGAGCCATTATATGGCTGAGGTCACCCTCCAACACACACACTTCACAAAATGCAAGTAACAGCAAGCTATCTTGTTAGTCTGGTTGGTTGTGAAGATTAATGTTATCCATCCATGTAGTAGAATGGTCACTTTACCACCAGCGACGCGGTGAATTGTCTTCTTTCCATGTTCCGTTTTCAATGTCGTTACTTGTCAGCCCGTGTAACGCTGTTCTAATAGTGCACCTGCACCGTGGAGCATGTTTGACACTTCACTGCAACCAAAACATGCCTGTCAAGGACGCTGCCATCTTTGCGGGATTACTTCCGCGTCGGTGTGTGACGCCGATGACGCACCATAACATTGGTCACGTGCCTGCGCCTCTGCCGGAAAAAAGAAACATGCTCCCTATTTCGTGATTCTTTTCCGTAGCCTATGTGTGCGAAGACGCTCTCTGATTGGCTAGCCGCGTACAGCGAAGACCCTCTCTGATTGGTTTAGCGCCGAAGGGTCTCTTCCGCCTTGTACATATTATATTCTCTGCTTCAAAGTGGTTATGCTTTGGCCCTCTTTCGGGTTAGGGTTAGGGTTAAGGTTAAGGTTAAGGTTAAGGTTAGGGTTAAGGTTAAGAGGAAGGTTAGGGTTAGGGTTAGGCGGAAGAGACCCTTCGGCGCTAAACCAATCAGAGAGGGTCTTCGCTGTACGCGGCTAGCCAATCAGAGAGCGTCTTCGCACACATAGGCTATATGGAAAAAAATCACGCTGCCCTCTTAGGTGTGTTTAGTTGTTGTTGTTGTTGTTGTTGTTGTTGTTGTTGTTGTTGTTGATGATGATTGCATTGTACAAATAAACGTTAAATTATTATAAAACGAGACAAATATGAATATTCTACACTGTCTCATTGTTGTTCACAGCTTTATTGTTGCAAGAGTACCCTGCAATACTATACAGATGAAAATACAAAAAAAAACATAAATAAAGGTTTTCTATTTTAAATTGTACATTTGTATATACAAAATGTAATAAAAGGATTGCTAGAGCTCGTGGCCATTAGGCTACTCCATTGCCTAATCTCCTAAGAAATATAGCTTTCCCCCTTGGGACAAATTAATAAAGATGACTGCATGTGTCCTCAGTTTGAACATGTTTTCAAAGGGGACATGTATGGGGTTTGTCTATGTTTATGTATGGTTTTGACATTTTATGGGAAAAGTACATAATACTCCTTGCCGTTCGGTTTGAAGTCTTCAGATTAACAACCCTAACACAAGATGTTCAGAATTGCTAATCCCCCATGATGTCAAGATGGGATGAATTCGCTGTGATTAATTAATTAGCTGTGTTTTTGGAGCCAGGAACACTGCCTAACTAATCTACTGCATTTTTTTTTTACTCTTGGCTGTGGGGCATCCAGGCAGGGAAGAAAATAATTAACTTACAATGTGGTGTGTTGCTACACCCACCAGGTTCAATACAATGTGGTGTGTTGTGCTACACCCACCAGGTGCAATACAAGGGAAGAAAGACTCTCAAAAATAAATAATTAAAATTAGATTTAGACGAGTTTATTTGCAAAAGATTCAAGGACGTTGATTGATTGATTGATTGATTGATTGAAAACTTTATTAACAAGATTGCAGAATGGGTACAATACAGTACAGCGCAATACACACAATTGTTAAGGGGATGCAGACCAGAGAAAGACTTTCGTCTTGTTTACATCAGGGTCCCCCATTTTCAATTCATCATATACATTTGTTGAAAAGATACATAGTTTGTCCCCATTAAAGGAACACACCAACATTATGGGAAATGCGGTTATACTGTCTTCTCCAGAGTCAGACAAGAAGATATATACCAGTTCCCTCTCTGTGTGTTTAGTAGAAAACTGTCCGGCTAGCCTAACTTACCACAAATGAACGGAAGCGGATCGATAGCCTACAGACCTAGCCTAGTTTAAAACTCCGGGAGGTGTTTTTGGCCAACAGCTAGGCTAGCTGATCCGTATCCACTTCCATTCATTTGTGCTAAGCTAGGCTTTTGTAATTAGTTCACATAATGTTGTCATACCTTGTTATTACATGGCGTTTTAACATTCGCCGAAATGCTTGATTGTGATTGGTCAATAGCGCTCGTCAGAGGTCCGTTATATTACTCGATAACTGACCTCTGCCGAGCAATAATGACCGCTGTTCGCAATCAAGCCCACTGACACACACTGCAGCAGTGCAATCAGTCCACACACCTGCCGGCGATTATAATAACTTTATTTGGGCTGACAGCGG
>NW_028170570.1:2500-25187 GCF_963971535.1 Notolepis coatsorum
AGTCCTGGTCCTAATATACCTCTAGTCTCTATAGTCCTGGTCCTAATATACCTCTAGTCTGTATAGTCCTGGTCCTAATATACCTCTAGTCTGTATAGTCCTGGTCCTAATATACCTCTAGTCTGTATAGTCCTGGTCCTAATATACCTCTAGTCTCTATAGTCCTGGTCCTAATATACCTCTAGTCTGTATAGCCCTGGTCCTAATATACCTCTAGTCTGTATAGTCCTGGTCCTAATATACCTCTAGTCTGTATAGTCCTGGTCCTAATATACCTCTAGTCTCTATAGTCCTGGTCCTAATATACCTCTAGTCTCTATAGTCCTGGTCCTAATATACCTCTAGTCTCTATAGCCCTGGTCCTAATATACCTCTAGTCTCTATAGTCCTGGTCCTAATATACCTCTAGTCTCTATAGCCCTGGTGCTAATATACCTCTAGTCTCTATAGTCCTGGTCCTAATATACCTCTAGTCTCTATAGCCCTGGTCCTAATATACCTCTAGTCTCTATAGTCCTGGTCCTAATATACCTCTAGTCTCTATAGTCCTGGTCCTAATATACCTCTAGTCTGTATAGTCCTGGTCCTAATATACCTCTAGTCTGTATAGTCCTGGTCCTAATATACCTCTAGTCTCTATAGCCCTGGTCCTAATAATAATAATAATAATAATAATAATAATAATAATAATAATAATAATAATAATAATAATAATAATAATAATAATAATAAACTTTATTTGTATAGCACCTTTCATACAATAATTCCAGCCCAAAGTGCTTCACAGCAGTAATGCAGACATAAATGGACATACAATAGACATACATTTGGCATACATATTATAGACAGACATAAAATAAGAAGATAATTGAAAAAGAAAAGCAATGCATAAAATGCAGACATAAATGAGTATAAAATAGACAATAATCATATAATAGACAATGTGCATTCATATATGATCACAATTTATTACCTGGTTGCATTGTGTTTTAACGCGCCCTCCCGGGTGTGCATAAATGTTCCCTTGCGTGCGCACAGACTAAAGACGATGCCTAATTGCCTCTAGGAATGGAATGTAACACATTTCATTCACAAGTTGTGTGTGAATGTATCTGAGGGCGTATTTGAACACACCTGACGACCTGAGCTATTGTTATGCAAAGTAGCCAGGTGGGTACTTGGCGAGTTGGCGCATCAGTCGAGTGCAGCACATTCCTGTGTGCACGCGCGTGCACATCCGTGCATGTGCGTGCGCATGCTTCTGCTCACAGAGCCAGTTGCTCGGCGTGCAGCCCCGTCCCATGACCAACTACACGTCCTGGCTACACGTCCTATCAATCGATCGATAATACGAATGAACAAGTTGTATCATTAGCTGTATGCTCTATGAATTAACAAGTTGTTAATACTGTATCTAGCTGTATACTCTATGAATGAACAAGTTGGGTGGGGGACACTGTACCACTGTACAAGCAAAACTGTACATTGGAATATTGACAGAACCATACTTGGTAATTTACTGTACATTGGAGGGGGTTGGGTTAGGACATTTACAGGGGCCAGTTTCGAATTGCAGTCTCTCATAGGTGTTCCTTGAGAGTGGTTTTGAAAGTGGGTAGTGATTCACATTCCTTTACAGCTTTGGGTAGGGCGTTCCACATTGATGTGGCATAATTGCGAAACGTGTTTAGTCCCTTGTTTGAGCCGAATCTGGGTTTAACATGATTTGTGGAGCTCCCTCTGGTGTTGTGGTCGTGGTATTCACTGACCTTTGGGAAGTATTTTGACATGTACATGGGTACCTTGGTCGTTCAGTGTATCTTGTAGACCAGGCCCATTGCAAGTTGCTGTACTCTGTCGTCTACTCTAAGCCATCCTAGGTTGTCAAAGTGGGCAGGGGTGAGGTGGGTTCTAGGAGTAAGGTCAAGCAGTAGTCTGACTAGCTTGTTTTGAGATGTTTGTAATTTTGTTTTTAGCGCCTTTGAGGTGCTTTGGTACCATGAGGTGCAAGCATAGTCGTAGTACCCTTGAATGAGTGCTCCTGCCAGAGTCTACAGGGTATTCTTGTTTACCAGAGAGGAGATCCGGTACAAGAATCGAGTTTGTTGGTTGACCTTTTTTATTACATTGGATGCCATTTTGTCACAGGAAAGATTAGCCTCTAGGATGGAACCCAGGTAGGTAATTTCATCTTTCCTTGTGACAATATTGTCACCCACTGTAACTGAGAAGCCGCCGGTCTTGCTGAGTTTGTTATTTGAACCGAAGAGAATGGACTCTGTTTTGCCCATGTGTAATGATAGTTTGTTATCAGCGAGCCATATGCAGATTTTGCCTAGTTCCGAGCTGAGGGTTTTTTCAACCTGTAACTTGTTCTTGTCAGAGACCAGCAGAGCTGAGTCGTCCGCAAACAGGAACAAGTTGAAGTCACAAGCTGACGACATGCATTTGCATAAATTAGGAACAGTAGCGGTCCTAGTATGCTTCCTTGTGGAACACCACAGCTCACTGTGAGGGGGGGGGGGGATAGGGCACCGTTTACCTCCACCATCTGTTCTCTCCCCTCCAGGTAGGATTGCATCCAGCTCACTGATAGACTATCAAAACCAATTGCTTTTAGCTTGTCAATCAGAATGGTGTGATTGACAGTGTCGAAGGCCTTTTGTAGGTCCAGCATGACCATGCCGCAGTATTTGCCCGCGTCCACCTCTTGTTTGATGTGGTTGTTTAAATAGAGGCATGTGTCAGCGGAGTGGGATGTTCTGAAGCCAGATTGGAATTCGTAGATTCGATTTTTTTCTGCAAGGTACTTTTCGACCTGTTCGTATACTATTTTTTCCATGACTTTCGAGATGGAGGTAAGGATAGAAACAGGGCGGTAGTTGCCTGGGTCTAATTTGCTGCCCTTTTTGTGCAGAGGTGTTACTCTCGCAATTTTGAAGTCCTTGGGGATGTGTCCCTGTTTTATGGAGAGGTTTATTATGTGTGTGATGTTGTCATGGCCAGTGGCCTTGTTCGGTTGGAGGGCGCTCAGTTTTTTTAGTATCTCATCTGTTGTTACCATTTCCAGTTTGAAGTCGTCTTTGTGGACCCAGGTTATTGTAGTATGCTACTATGTGTTCTACCCCATAATGCCCTGAGTGGGAGGGTAGTTTGTTTACCAGTGTTGTGGCTATGTTTGTGAAGAAAGTGTTTAAGTAATTGGCTACATCCAGCTTGTCTGTGATGAGCGTGTTGTCCGTCTTTATGTTTATGTTTGAGAATCTGGTTTTAAGTTTTTTACTGCAGCCTAGTTGATTATTGAGTCATTTCCAAAGTTCACATGGTTTGTTTTTGTTTTCCTCAGTTTTGTCATTGATGAATTTCTTTTTTTAGCAGTTTTGATCATGGAGTTTCTTTCTAGTTTGAGTTCAGTCACGTGGGCTTGGAGTTCACTGCTCGTGCTTTTGGTAAGCTTTGACTGACTTTTACGAAACTCAGAGCATTTTTTGTCTCTGGTTTTCATAGCGGTCAGTATTTCAGTGTGCATCCATGGCTCAGCGCGATTTTATACCCTGGTGGGGGGCCATGTTGTTTAGTATTGTTGAAAATTTGGTTTTGAAACCACGCCATGTTTCTTCTATGAATTAACAAGTTTTAATACTGTATCATTAGATGTACGCTCTATGAATCAACAAGTTGTTAATACTGTATCCATTAGCTGTATGCTCTATGAATCAACACGTTGTTAATACTGTATCATTAGCTGTATTCTCTATGAATTAACAAGTTGTTAATACTGTTCCATTAGCTTTTTGCTCTATGAATTAACACGTTGTTAATACTGTATCCATTAGCTGTATGCTGTATGAATTAACACATTGTTAATACTGTATCATTAGCTGTATGTTCTATGAATTAACACGTTGTTAATACTGTATCCATTAGCTCTATGTCACGTTGACACCACATACGCTCAGATAACAGTAACCGGCACAGTGCTTTAATACTGTATCCCTTGGCTCTATGCTTGATGTCACTTTGACACCACATAGTCACAGTCACCAGTGCAAATAGACATGATGTGAAGCACAAGAGAGACAGAATTAAACAATGAAATAGCTCTCATTTACAGAATAAAAGCACAAGGTGCAGACGTACAAACAGACGGCACAATAATCGAAGTGGCAAAGTTCAAGGCTAAGGTGAAGAGGTGTGTTTTTAACTTGCTTTTGAAAACATGTAATGAACTAGCCCCCCTAGTGTCCATAGACAAGGTGTTCCACAGCTTTGGTGCGTCATTAGCAAAGGCTGCATCCCTAACTTTCTCTTGGCTGCTATTGGGAAACTTCAGTAAACCTATATGTCTGTATAACCCTGGTCCAAACATACATGTACACAGTGGTGGAAAGTATTTTTACTCAAGTATTGTACTTTAGTACATTTGCAAGCTACTTGTACCTTATGTTGAGTATTTTCATTTTAGGGAACTTTATACTTTTACTCCACTATATTTATCTGAACCCATCAGTTACTAGTTACTTTGAAGAAAATGATTTTGCATAGAAAACATAATATATACAAAATAAAATGTATGAAGATGATATACTTTCACATTTGAAGCCTGTCAACTTCGAGAGGACGTAATCAGAGTAGCATAACTGGACCACAAACCACTTTAACATAACCTATAATAAGAGCACCATAACGATAGGTTATGACTATAACCAAGTTCTGTTAATAGTGGTGACGCTCGGCGTCACTCATGCACTGTCCCCGCACGTGCACGCGCACTGAATAAAAGACCACAATGTACCTTTATATCCCAATATTTGTCTGACCACACCCCTATCAGGTTCCCATATAAGCAGGGGTGGGGCCACCCCCTCGCCTCCTTCCCAAGCTTTCACCACAAGGCGAGATCAAGGGCTGCAGCGGCGTCGGACGCCGAGCGTCACCACTATTAACAGAACTTGGTTATAGTCATAACCTATCGTTCTGCATCATAGTGGCTCCGCTCGGCGTCACTCATGCACAAGGGAGGCCGAGCGAGAGCCACAGGCCGACAAATATACCCCGCTGAGGCCCCCCACAACCATCAGATCAGGGAGGACCGAGCCCCCCCGACCCCCCCTAATGGAGGGCACCCCCCCTATTGGAGGTCCCCGGGAGGGCGACGGACCCGACCGTGTGAAGAGGCACTCAAGCAACTCAACGCACAGGGTGAGCAGACCGTGGCCTGACCCCACGACTACACGCACGCACAACCCGCATGCCACCCGGGAACGAACGGAGGGAACAACCTCGTTACTGCCCCCAGAATCACGGGGTCAAGGGCAAACCCAACCCTGTGGCAAGGCCGTAGCAGCGGAGCGCGAAGGAAGACCCAGACCCACTGAAGGGACTGGATCCCCTGGAAAACGGGGGCCCGGAGAGGTCAATGACGCCAGGCATCAAGACCCCACCAGGCGGTCACTTAGTGACACCGCCCCCCACATCGCCAGCGTATTTCGGATAAGGCCCCTCTTCTCCAAGAGCGGGCCCTTTCCCCCAATAGCACACCGCCTGGCACACTGACCCTGCAGAACAGGCAGTCAGCATGGCCGTAAGCACACAAAAAAGGTTAACCAACGGAAGCAGGCAGCGCACCGGGGAAAACCAGGCAACAGGCTGTAACCTGAGCCTGGAGCACTGCGGACGAGACAGGCACCAAAGGAGTCAGCTGAAAACAGCCGCCCCGGCGGAAGGGGCGTATGCTGGCGTTGTTGCATGACCAAGCCTCCATTTAAAAAAAAAACCCACCCAGAGGGGTTGAGGCAGAGAAGGCTGACACGATTGGCAGACGTCATGAACGTGCAGGGGCACCCTCAACCGGGTAACCCGGGAGTTGACACTGCTCCAACACACCAGGGAATCAAACACCTTGGTGTTACCCAATGCGGTGGTTGTTCCTATAACCCCTCAAGAAAAGACACCAAAACACACCTGCGGGTATACACCGGCTATACCGCAGTACAAGTGTTTCAGTTTTCAAAAAAGCAGGCCTACGGGTCGACGAACATCACTTTGGACCGGGCCTGGCGGCACGGGAAGTACACAGGATTACCAGAGGAGGTCCAAGACCACCCCAACAGGCCCCTCTTCGCCACGCGTGAGAGAGGAGCGAAAAGAATGGAGAACCAGCCCTAAGCACACCGCACTTGGTATTCCCAGGCGGTCTCCCAACCAAGTACTAACCAGGACCGAACCTGCGTAGCGGCCGAGATCCGACAAGATCGGGCGTGTACAGGTTGGCATGGCCGTAAGCCATTACAATAGTGCAGAGTACAATATGTACCCAACAAGGGTCTTCATAGCGCCTAACCCTGTGACACCCGGACCGACCTGGCATTTTTCCCCCCGAAAAAAGCACAAGTCCCTCAGGGTACCAGAACAGCAGATCTGCATCCCTGGCGGACAACGGGTTAACTGACCTGGACCAGCGTGACCAGACCAGTCCTGTGTCCTAACCACGGCGACATGCCCACTCCAGAAGAGGGGGCAGACATGCGTGTCGATCTAAAACATGAAAAGAGGGCGCCACCCAGACGGTCCCCATTCAAACCGTGCTCAGTGGCCCACCTCAAGGGCATGAGACCCCTCTACATATGTTCTATTCCGTTAACATCCCCCAGATATGAACGAGAATTCATCGAGACAACCTAGTAAACTGGCGCTCGGAAGAGACAACTCCATCCCAGTTGCCCTACAAAAACGCTGTTTCAACAAGCAACCAAGGCGCACGTAGCCCCTGTGTGATCCTGTAACAGAAACACACCGAGCCAGCACTATGTATGCGTCGAGACCCAAACACATCAATGGATAGTCTATCAAGACACCAAACATTGTTCCTCCAAGTCACCTGGGAGAACGACACGGAGCCGTCGTGCTTCATGTACCTTCCTCTTTTTATTCAAAAAAGAAAGAACACAGACTGACATGAATCCCTCGCGACGCAGGCTGAGGTTAAAAATTGTGTAAATTTTTACATCCCACCACCCTCCCATAAGGAGGAGATGGAATCCCCAGAGAGACTTCCCACGCGAGCTGTATAGATTGAAAAGAATATATTGCCATATTGAGCTACGTAATATTGGGGTTAGGGCTCTCCGAGGAGGAGGCACTGAACCAATACACACTCAATACTCGAAGTGAATCGAATACACACACAATAGAGCAGAACTCCTTTTTGAAGTTCTACTCACCTTGACAATCTCAGGAGGAGGCTCAGAACTCTGAGGAGGCTCCCTCACAGGGAAGGAGAGTCCTAACCGAGTAGGAGTTTCGTGAGGAGGAGCCCTGACCACTCCATGAAACAGATCCATCATATGGACCTGAACAGCACACGGAAGCCTTACCAACAGAGACGCGCACAGTGACGTACTCTATGGCGGGGGAATTTCTGCGGTGCACACGCCCAATATTCCAGGGCGTGGGACCAGGAAACTCCCCCCCCCCCCCACCCTGTAACGTGCCGAACAGCAACGTGACAGGAACCTTGAAAGACAGGTGGGTTTACCCCTGACCAACAAAAAAAAGGGGAAGGAAAGGTTACCAGTTCACCCCTTTACGACCCCACACCCATGATACGATGTAATGACAAAAAGAGTATGACGCAGTCATAGTCAGCCCCATGAAGCGTCTAACAGCTTCACACAGCGCATGTGCCAACCTGCTATCTGATTTTTACTAAGGAAAAAACACAGAATAGAGAGGGCCCTCTCAAGAGCCCCGGTACCAGACTTACACATGTGCTTCTGTGGCCAGCCCAACCCAGTTGTAGGTCACACGACACACACAGCCCATTATCACCTACAAAAAATGGCAAAAACACACTACAGAGGAACGCCGTTTTTCATAATGAGAGAATACACATTTCTCGATTAGTATCGGCCACAGGCCTTGCTAAGCACACACGAAAAAGTTACCAAACAATCTTTTCTGTAGGAAAATAAAGTTTCTCAAGCGGTTAGCACAACCCCAACAACTAAGCTAAGGGTTACATCGTATCCCTACCACACAGTGACACAATATAGTGTAACAACATGTCTGAGAGGAGGATGAAGAAGTCCCCAGGGAACCGGGGGGAAACACAACCCTCCTACTTTACCCTTAATACGGCCAGTTAAACAGGTAAACCTGTTAATATGTGAACACACTGTTCATTGTCATTACAGGCTGAGAAAAGAATCATTCTTTACTCATATGTCACTAAGCATAGCTTTATAGGTTAGTTTAACCCCCTTAGTTGTGAGTACACGGTACATGAACACACAATGTGTCTCAACACAACAAACCAGATCATTTTCACATCTGTAACAATAACCCGATTTGCATGGAGACCAGTGACAAGACAATTCACACATAACTCGAGTCATATCCTAAATGTAGTGCTGCAACACTCGTTTTGGAAAACATCGTTATTTACAAAACATTTAGAAGGGAAAGCAAGAAGAAGTGTTCAAGGTCTGGTCAGGACCTTGCCTACCGGGAGCGCAGATCAAGCGAATTGCAGTCTCTAACATGGCACCGAAGTAAACACAGCCTCCTGTGTTTGACGACACGGGCAGCTCGCTGCTCCAACCCGCCGCTACGGTGCTCCTTGTTGACGCAGTCCTCGCCGGCCTGGCTCAGGGCAGGTTCGACGAACATCCTCTGTCAAAGATGACGTCGTAGTCAAGAGTGTTTCAAACATGTTATAGTCACAGCACGTTCAACAGTGTAGCATTAAGCTAACGGCCACTCTCGGCCGATAGCAGCAAGCTAACGTTACCTAGCCTAGTGACACAACAGGCTTGGTAAACACAGCGAGCTAGCGCCGCAGCTAACAGCTGACTGGCTAACACAGTAGGCCACAACTAGCACGCAAGCTAAGCAGCTACCACCTGAACTCGTACACAACGATACAACAAGTCACACTCAGACAGGCCGCCGTTCTGAAACCCTCCTCACCTTTTAAGAGAGAAGAGAAACGAGATGTTAACACAGTTTTACAACGGTGATTTTACCAACATCCGGCGGAGCCAGCACAAGTCCCATCTGGGCTGTAGCTGACTTGAACATGGATTTTCTGATAACGAACATCCATGCTCACATTTCCTCGTTTAGGGTAAACTCTCATTTGCATATGAGAGACGGGGCCTATACGGTGACAGAGAAGTACCCACGCGTCCAGAGATCCTGGGATCACCAGTTACTGGTCGTGTGGCCCACTAGTTGCTATAATGGGCTTCAAACCAGGGTCCTCCGCCGTCGCCTAATAGGCTGAACAGAGGACCCTAATCTGGGGCCGGTTTTCGCAAACATTGTCAGCTAGCCCCCATAGCACTAACAGACAAGTGGAGCTCGCAAGCAAAACATTACTCACCAACCTGGAACCCACCGCTTCTCACAACAGCGGCGCGTCCTACAGTCCAGCTGTGTCGCTGGAAGGTTTTACCGCAACCAGCCACAGCAAGGAGGACTGCAGTTGAGAGGCATGTAGCGGCATAAACTCCCAATACGAAACCCGACGGAGGTGTAGAATGATCATCATCTTCCAGACACTCCAGTACGAAGACAATATCGCCGTATTTTCTCGAATATAGTGAGAGAGAAAATAAAGATATGATGTCAACGTATCTCTTGTTTTCCAACTCTTCTCCTACTATCACATCACGTCAAGTGGGGATCTACCGAGGCACTTCCTTGTGGTGAAAGCGAGAAAGGAGACGAGGGGGTGGCCCCACCCCTGCTTATATGGGAAGCTGATAGGGGTGTGGTCAGACAAATATTGGGATATAAAGGTACATTGTGGTCTTTTATTCAGTGCGCGTGCACGTGCGGGGACAGTGCATGAGTGACGCCGAGCGGAGCCACTATGATGCAGAACTGGACCACATACCACTTTAACTTAACCTATAGAGGTCAATGGATACACAAACATCATGTACAATGTTTACTTTTACTTAACTTAAAGGAACACTGTTGTTTTTTGAAAAACTGGGCTTTTGAGGAAATTAAATCACTGCGCCCAGGCAGCAATGGTTCCGCAAAAAAAATGTCAGAGTATATATCTGCTTAGAAAACTAAAAGGTAAAAAAAATCTTTTATTTCTCCACGTGGTAAATACACAGGTCCAAACATGTTTACAGGAACGTTTTGGAGTTGTATTTGGAGTGTATTTCGTGACTGTTGGGAACTAGGCTACACTGGCACACCTACTTCCAGTGAATGACGCTAAGCTAGGCTAACGGTGCGGCTGTTCCCTAAGCCTAATACATGCACAGAGAAGAAAAGGGTATGTATCTGCTTGTCTTACTCCAGGGTAGATGGTGTCACCCCCCCTGACCGGCCATCGGACTTTCAACACCACTCATGAACAATACTGCCCTGTCAAGGCTAACCGCAGTAACTCGAAAAAAGTCAAAATTTAGTTATGAGTGAAATTGACCTTGTCAATAAATGTTTTATCTTGTGACCAAGTTTCAGATGTTAATGTCGCTCAGTTTTGGAGATATGGGGTTTTAAAAACTGCAGTAACTACAAAATCACACTCAAAACCCAGGCAGACCGCAGTAACTTCCAAACAGTGAAAATCGCTTTAAAGTGTTTTGACTTGCCATCCAAAATGTGTTATAGGTAGATAGATGATAGTACCCAGATTTAACATGTATTAATGAAGTAATATTTAGCCATACAAAAATATGACGTAATTATTTTAATTAACCCCAAAAAAGCAGATACTGCACTCAGCTGCATGATTTCCTTAAATAATTATACAGGTAATGTACAGGCAAAGTGCAGTAACTTCAAATACAATGTTGTTTTCCCTCCAGCTTTCATAACTTAACCTAGCCATTTTGAAAATGAAATTTAACACCTGAATATATTGGAATGATGATGATCCAAATAAAATGGCTAGGTTAAGTTATGAAAACTGGAGGGAAAACAACATTGTATTTGAAGTTACTGCACTTTGCCTGTACATTACCTGTATAATTATTTAAGGGAATCGTGCAGCAGAGTGCAGTATCTGCTTTTTTGGGGTTAATTAAAATAATTACGTCATATTTTTGTATGCTTAAAGAATACTTAATTAATACATGTTAAATCTGGGTACTATCATCTATCTACCTATAACACATTTTGGATGGCAAGTCAAAAAACTTTAAAGCCATTTTTCTCAGTTTCACTGTTTGGAAGTTACTGCGGTCTGCCTTGACAGGGCAGAATACCCTATTGCATTTGTGCCTGTCTATGTTTATTAATTTGTTCTCTGTTTGTTCTCACTAATCTGTTGTCTGTGTATCTGCTGTCTGTGTTGTGCCCCATTGTCTAGTCTAGTGATTTCTCCCCTGTGTCTGTATCTATGTGTTATTTAGTGTCGTCATGTTTCAGTATTTTACCCCAGGTTGTTCTGTCTTTTCCACGCAGCTGTGTCTTGTTCCCAATCACCCTCATGTGTCAATTAGTCTGTGTATATTAGTGTTGTCTGCCCTGCCTTCCTGTGCTGGATCATTGTTCATGTTACCCTCGTCCTGTGTGCTGTCAACCTTATGTTTCTCCGTATTCCCAGTGAGTCAGTTTTGTATTTTTTGCCACGTTAAGTAAAGTGCTTATTACTTTCATCCACGACTCGTGCTTCATCTATTTCATCCTCCACTACCTCTCCTCGTGTTAAGTCTACATTCCGGGTTCTACTCATCTCTACCACCGACATGCCAACGAAACGTTCCAGGAATCGTAACAGAATGATCCAGCCAAACCAGAACCCTGCAGAGAGGAGAGACGGAGCAACCTTCACGCTCGGTATCCTGGGCGCTTCGGTCCTGTGTGCCGACCAGGCGGCCGCTCGGGATTTGGCACTGTGGGACGGAGTGGCCGGGCCAGCGGCGCCGATGACAACGGGTGCGTGCGCCGCGGCCACTCCTGTGCTGGATCCCTGGGTGGGGAGTCGTCTGGTCCGCAGGGGAGCGTCGGGGAAGGGGCGCGGATCCCGACGCCAAAGCCCCAGGGAATGGGGTTCCCAGGATCACAGGTCTTCCTTGCCGGCCTGGTCGAGGTCTCCTCAGCCCTGGGAGGTTCCGGAGGACGAGCCACCACCATGGCAGACCTGGAGGATGACGCCGAATTCCGCTGCCGGAGGGACCCCGGTCGGGGGTCCTGCACCGCCTCCTGCCGCCAGGGAGCCTCCGGTTCGGGGTTCGGCGGTGGGTCTCGCCGCCGAGGAGACCCCAGCCCCAGGTCCCACTCCGGAGCCGTCGCCTCTACCTTCCATCTTTCCCTGCTCCAGTCCTCCTCGTCAGCCCCCTTCCCCCGACCCAGTTCCCACAAGCCCCGTCCCTCGACCCCCCTTCCTCCCCCCGCACCTCTTCACCGATGCTACTTCCCTCCCTCCCACCCTTCCCGTTCCCGGGGGGCCTGCTAGGCCGAGCCCCGTCCCTCGACCCCCCTTTCTCCCCCTGCACCTCTTCGCCGACGCTGCTTCCCTCCCTTCCACCCTTCCCGTTCCCGGGGGGCCTGCTAGGCCGAGCCCCGTCCCTCGAACCCCCTTCCTCCCCCTGCACCTCTTCGCCGACGCTGCTTCCCCCCCTCCCACCCTTCCCCTTCCCGGGGGGCCTGCTAGGTCGCCTAGGAGTCGACCTTTGAGGGCGGGGTACTGTCACCCCCCCGGTCCTATTTGACCGGCCATCGGACTTTCAACACCACTCATGAACAATCCCTATTGCATCTGTGCCTGTCTATGTTTATTAATTTGGTCTCTGTCATACTCACTAATCTGTTGTCTGTGTATCTGCTGTCTGTGTTGTGCCCCATTGTCTAGTCTAGTGATTTCTCCCTTGTGTCTGTATCTATGTGTTATTTAGTGTCATCATGTTTCAGTATTTTACCCCAGGTTGTTCTGTCTTTTCCACGCAGATGTGTCTTGTTCCCAATCACCCTCATGTGTCAATTAGTCTGTGTATATTAGTGTTGTCTGCCCTGCCTTCCTGTGCTGGATCATTGTTCATGTTACCCTCGTCCTGTGTGCTGTCAACCTTATGTTTCTCCGTATTCCCAGTGAGTCAGTTTTGTATTGTTTGCCACGTTAAGTAAAGTGCTTATTACTTTCATCCACAACTCGTGCTTCATCTATTTCATCCTCCACTACCTCTCCTCGTGTTAAGTCTGCATTCCGGGTTCTACTCATCTCTACCACCGACATGCCAACGAAACGTTCCAGGAATCGTAACAAGATGGCACATAAGCTAATTTCCCAAAAAGTTGGCGTGTTCCTTTAAGTACATTTGTGTTCCTTTAAGTATAATTTGAATGGTGGACTTTTCCTTTGACCAGAGTACTTCTACTTTTACTTAAGTAAAGGAACTGTGTACTTCTTCCACCACTGAATGTACAGCCTCCTCCTAACCTCTCTGACAGACACCTGCATGAAGGGCTTCTAACAATTCAGGGAGTAAACATTTTATTTTAATAAAAAGAAATATTCCACAGAGAACGTTATCGACTCCAACCTCTTCATAATGAACTGAGAATAATGGCCGTATGATGAAAGACGTGGGATATGATAGTTTGTCTTTCATTGGAAAACATGAATGACACCATGTGTTTGATCCTCTTTGGCAGATTTGAGCAGTTTCTGTTTACATTTTGAATTGATGACACACACAGGAGGAGGGCCATCCGATCACCAACACACGGACACACACACAACACACACACACACACACACACACACACACACACACACACACACACACACACACACACACGCACACACACACACACACACACAGAACATTGCAGAGTCATGATGTTTTGGTAGAGAAGCAGTGAGCGGCCTCAGGACCAAAGGGCAGACCTGGTATCACTGCTGCGTGGGAGGATGAAGGGCTCTACTGGCACTGACTCTACAGGTGTGTGTGTGTGTGCGTGCGTGCGTGTGTGTGTGTGTGTGTGTGCACGTGTGTGTGTGTGTGCGTGCATGCGTGTGTGTGTGTGTGTGTGCACGTGTGTGTGTGTGTGTGGCGTGCTCTTTCACCCCTTTAACACCAGTGCAGTTTCCCTGGAATAACCACACAGTCAGCTGATAACCAGTGTAGAAATGAGTCCCATGTCGTTTGACCTGCGTCTGGGTTGAGGGCAGGGCTGGGACACAGGGTAATAACAAAATATAATAACAATAATGCAGGACCTTTAATTGGCATGCAACGACAGTCAATGTTTAGCGGCACACAGCGGTTAGTTAGCACACACACACACACACACACACACACCGTAACACACACGCATGCATTGTCTGTAGGATCGCCGATGCGATACTCCTCTGCGCTTAACCCATCCCGTCGTCCTTCCTTCCCCCCCCCCAAGGGCAGCCGGGAGCAGCCGAGGGCTGTGGTGTGAGCCACGCCCGGGGACCATCCAAGTGCTCCTGCACAGAAAGGCCTGGGAGATCCCCCACCTGGGTACCTGGCATCATGGAAACCTGGTCCCCAAGCGGGAATCGAACCCTGGACCTTCTTGCTGTGAGGCGACAGTGTTACCACTACACCACCGTGCCGCTGATACCTGGGACTGGGGTCTGGGTGGAGGGCAGGGCAGGACACAGGGTCTACCTGGGACTAGGGTCTGGGTGGAGGGCAGGGCAGGACACAGGGTCTACCTGGGACTAGGGTCTGGGTGGAGGGCAGGGCTGGGACACAGGGTCTACCTGGGACTAGGGTCTGGGTGGAGGACAGGACACAGGGTCTACCTGGGACTAGGGTCTGGGTGGAGGGCAGGGCTGGGACACAGGGTCTACCTGGGACTAGGGTCTGGGTGGAGGACAGGACACAGGGTCTACCTGGGACTAGGGTCTGGGTGGAGGGCAGGACACAGGGTCTACCTGGGACTAGGGTCTGGGTGGAGGACAGGACACAGGGTCTACCTGGGACTAGGGTCTGGGTGGAGGGCAGGGCTGGGACACAGGGTCTACCTGGGACTAGGGTCTGGGTGGAGGACAGGACACAGGGTCTACCTGGGACTAGGGTCTGGGTGGAGGGCAGGGCTGGACACAGGGTCTACCTGGGAGTAGGGTCTGCGTGGAGGACAGGACACAGGGTCTACCTGGGACCAGGGTCTGGGTGGAGGGCAGGGCTGGACACAGGGTCTACCTGGGACTAGGGTCTGGGTGGAGGGCAGGGCAGGACACAGGGTCTACCTGGGAGTAGGGTCTGCGTGGAGGACAGGACACAGGGTCTACCTGGGAGTAGGGTCTGCGTGGAGGACAGGGCTGGACACAGGGTCTACCTGGGAGTAGGGTCTGCGTGGAGGACAGGACACAGGGTCTACCTGGGACCAGGGTCTGGGTGGAGGGCAGGGCTGGACACAGGGTCTACCTGGGACTAGGGTCTGGGTGGAGGGCAGGGCAGGGCACAGGGTCTACCTGGGACTAGGGTCTGGGTGGAGGGCAGGGCAGGGCTGGACACAGGGTCTACCTGGGACTAGGGTCTGGGTGGAGGGCAGGGCAGGACACAGGGTCTACCTGGGACTAGTGTCTGGGTGGAGGGCAGGGCAGGACACAGGGTCTACCTGGGACTAGGGTCTGGGTGGAGGGCTGGACACAGGGTCTACCTGGGACACTAGGGTCTGGGTGGAGGGCAGGGCAGGACACAGGGTCTACCTGGGACTAGGGTCTGGGTGGAGGGCAGGGCAGGACACAGGGTCTACCTGGGACTAGTGTCTGGGTGTAGGGCAGGGCTGGACACAGGGTCTACCTGGGACTAGGGTCTGGGTGGAGGGCAGGACACAGGGTCTACCTGGGACTATGGTCTGGGTGGAGGACTGTGACCCAGTCCGGCCCTCAACACTCATTTCTACATGTTTGTTTTTTCTTTCTTTCTTGATTTTTTTTTTTTTTTTATATCTTGCAGCATATTTTAAGTTTTTCTTTCTTATATTAAAGTATATTTAGTTTTTAAGAATTGTAAAGGATAGGCAAAAATAAGCATGTGCTTCAGCCTATTCCTTTTTTCGGTCTTTGAGTTTGGATTTTGTGTGTGAGCTTACTTTGAATATGTTTGTGATTTTTTTAATTTTTTTTTATTGAAAGTCCACACAAGTGTGTTTTTGATTGATCTGTAAACAAAGACAGAAAATAAACTATTCATCATCATCATCAACACTAATTTCTACATCAGCTGACTGTGGTTATTCTACACTGTAAAAAAGAAAACTGTAAACAAAACAGTAAATGTCTGGCAGCAACGGTTTCCAAATCTAATACATTTATTTATTTACTTTATTTATTGGTTGATATTTTGATAAATGGTAATTTACTGTATCTTTATGGCATTTACACTTAAAGTAGAAAAACAAAAGTAATCTGTAAAATAATACAGTTTATCCTTTTTCTTTTACAGTGTAGGGTAACTGCACTGGTGTTAAAGGGGTGAAAGAGCATGCCACGCACTCACTCACTCACTCACTCACTCACTCACTCACTCACTCACTCACTCACTCACTCACTCACTCACTCACTCACTCACTCACTCACTCACTCACTCACTCACTCACTCACTCACTCACTCACTCACTCACTCACTCACACACACGGGGGGTGGGGTCTTAGCGCCAGCCCACGTCAAAACCATCACGCAAGGTTTTGAGGTTATTCAGCTTTTGACCCAGCCGCAGGCAATAACCGCAGGGAGGGCTAGGATGCTGTGTAGACCCTTGTTCACAGACATCTTTGGTTGGAGCAATCTCCCCTGGAGGAGGATAGGAGAGTTCTCCTCCTCAGGGCTCCCCTCTTCGTGGATGGACTTTTTGGTCTGTCAACGGAGGCGCAAGCGGTATTTGACCGGGGCCCCACACCGCGCAGCCAGAGGTGAGAGCACACACACACACACACACACACACACACACACACACACACACACACACACACACACACACACACACACACACACACACACACACACACACACACACACACACACACACACACACACACACACACACACACACACACACAGTTTGACCATCACGTCTTCATTCAAGGACAAGCTTCAAACAGACACAACCCCCCCCCCCCACACACACACACACACACACACACACACACACACACACACACACACACACACACACACACACACACACACACACACACACACACACACACACACACACACACACACACACACACACACACACACACACACACACACACACACACACACACACACACACACACACACACAGAGAGCAAAAACAACAAGACACAAAGACACAAAGACACAAAGTCAGATGGTCCCCGTTGTGGTTCGTCCATGTTTACCATGAAAGAAAGTTTCACATCTTTTGTTTGTAAAATTGTCGGGCGGTAATCCTATTGAAAATGAACTCATCCTCCCATTTCTACAGGACGCATTCAGCCGCTGTCTCTCTGTCACGGACAACAATCGCGCTTTGATTGATCTACAAAGCTCATTAGTCAAATCGGCACGTCGGATTCTGGATGTACCAGGTATTAATGTTCAATTATCTACAATCAATCACGGCTCTGCTATACAGTCTAAAGGCCCGGCCGTCGGATCCTTGTTACACAGTTAAATTGGTTTTACTATGCAAGGTACATCGTGGGATAGTTCAAATCAAATGTATTTGTAAGGCCCGACAACACACGTTAATGTCCCCATGGGCTGGAGTCAATAGGAAACATCACAATAAATCAAGAACAAAGACAGAAACACCACGAAATCCAAAATAAAATGTAAAATAAACAATTGAATGCAACACTGCCAGACATACCCCACACGAAGGTAAGGAAAACGCACTAAAAACCTATCAATAGGACAAAAGCACCACAGCCAATGTGGAGGAGAGAAACCTTAGAAGGGCCGTTCAAGGGGGGATCTCCCTTCTTAGATGTCGGTTGTTGTAGTTGTCTTGCTTTTAATAACTTAATTGAATCCTTGAAAGGCTTTTTCAGGAGGGGTGGGGGTCGGGGTTGGGGGTCGGGCGGGGGTACCACTACACAGTGATTATGTTGCGTTCTTCAATTTGAAAGTGAAAGAGAAAAGCTTTAGGATGGTAGGAACTTCTACTCATGTACAATAGAGAGCATCCTGACTGGCAACATCACCTCCTGGTTTGGGAATAGCACTGCACAAGACCGTAGCAGACTACAGAGAGTGGCACGTTCAGCCGAACGCACAATTGGAGGGGGGCTTCCCACCCTCCAGAACATTTACAACAAGCGGTGCAGGGGGAAGGCGAAGAGAATCATCAAGGACTCCAGCCACCCGAACAACTGCCTCTTTGAACTGCTGCGGTCAGGCAAGCGATACCGGAGTCTTAAGGCGAGCACAGAAAGACTCAGAAGAAGCTTCTATCACCAGGCCATCAGGCTGCTAAACGAACAATAAACACTATGCAACAACCATCAAATGCACACAGCACGCACACCCATACGCACACACTCACTTAAACAAACAACACACTGCAGCACCCACTCTCCACACTTTAGAGCACACAAACACACTTTATATTTATTGATAAAGGATTTGCACTACAACTCGTACACCTACTGTAAATTGTACCTAAATTGCACCTCATCCCATTTCTGCCTTGCACTATATAGTATTGTATATTAGTACACTGCACAGTATTGTATATTATATGGTAACTCAGTTACGTCTATTCTGCATCGAACATTGTACATATGTCTATACTGAACACTGTGACCTCATTTTTTACTTCTAATTTACATGCTATACTATGTTATTTTATTTCATACTTATCTTGTCTTGCACAGTCTCTGGAGCGTAACAGTAAGACGCATTTTGTATAAAAGTATTCTGTACTTCTGTATGACAACTATTAAAGAAACTTGAAACTTGGTTCTTTCCCCCGGATGTTACATCATTCATTATTTGTTCACCTTTGATACTCAACTTTGTACCCGCTGTCATTTAATTGGTGATTACTAAACGCTTTTAAATTGATCTCATACAATGTTCCAACATTGTTTACAGCTTTGCTTGACTTGCATTTATAGCACTATAGTGCAGTGTCCTCTAGGGGGCGCTGCCCGTTTGGAACGTGTGGCCGCTTGGAAGACGTGGCCATTTGACCTTTTGGAATGCGCATTCGGACCGATAGCTTGGCCCCCAAAAGTGCTCTTTTCAGTGCTGTAGATCAGGGGTTCCCAAACTTTTCAGTCCGGGACCCAGAAAATAAGGCGTCAGAGAGCCGCGGCCCAATGCACATCGTCAGGCTTTTTTTTTTTTCTTTTTTGTCAGGTGACCGATTTTTTTAGCCAAATATCACTTCAATCCTATTAAGTTAGTTCAAGTTAGTTATTCATTTATATGTGCTATTTATGAGAGGGCTAACTTGTTGCAAAATAATAATGATAATAATAATAGCCTCATTAAAATACTATTGTTGCTTCGGTTGTTTTCAGCGTTTTATGTGCATAATCTGTTATTTAGTTTGAAATGTTCGTTGAAATAAGTAGATTTTTCGTTTTTGTTTATTTATTAAGTTAATATAAAACCATATAGTCACATTTTAGAATACAATAGAATAGTATTTTAGAATACAACTAGAAACACTGTCCTGGCCTGCTTCTAAGTTCAGTGGCCTGAAAAAAAAAAGAAAACAAATTATCATCTCGCGGCCCTCTCGTGGCTGCTCGCGGCCCACCTTTGGGTCGCGACCCCGACTTTGGGAACCACGTGTAGATAACAGTGGTTTGGCTGCAGTGCTGTAGTTAACAGTGGTTTGAATGGCTGCAGTTCTGTCTTCCTTTATATGTTGTTGATATTGTGGATTTTTATTATGAAGCTTCACTCTTGAGGATTTTTAGTATGATGCAAAATCTTCATTATGAATTTGGAGTGGATAGGAGCAGTGGAATAATATAATGAATAAATTGTGGACACACGTCGCACGCTACTTCATTGGGGTTAAACCGCTTAAAAAATTATCATAATATGTTATTTCCGTGGCCTAAGGTACTTCTATCAATATTTGTGAACACAAAGCTACTCTGTTACAGCCACAGCCAGAGGGCTTTTCTCTCCCCTGTATGTCAGCAGGTCCAAATGCCCATACATGGTCCTTCCTGTCTGTCAGCAGGTTCCCACGCCCATACATGGTCCCCTTCCTGCTTCTGTCTCACCGTTATCCTACTCACCTGTGCCAGACTACACACCTGCCGGCTATCACCTAATCACCGAACCAGGATAAGAGGCCTGCACCCCTGCCACTCCTCACTGTGCTGTACTGTAATACTGTACTAATGTACTATAATACTGTAATACGGTACTATAATAATGTAATACTGTACTATAATACTGTAATACTGTACTATAATACTATAATACTGTACTATAATACTATAATATGGTACTATAATAATGTAATACTGTACTATAATACTGTAATACTGTACTATAATACTATAATACGGTACTATAATAATGTAATACTGTACTATAATACTGTAATACTGTATTATAATACTGTACTGTAATACTGTAATACTGTACTATAATACTGTACTGTACTAGAATACTGTACTATAGTAATGTAATTTTTTTTACATAAAACAAGACAAACAATACAATAATAGTAATAATCAATGATCAATCAGAGGTCAATAACTAATAATAACAATAATGACAGTCCAGTAATTAAATCAGAATGAAAGTAGATTAAAAGATTATTTAAAAGACATAAAAATAATAAATACAATACATGGGCTCTTGCTCGCTCTCCCCCCCCCCCCCCCCCCCCCTCAGGACCCCCACTTGGACTATACATCCACTACTTCATTTAACATCAGAAAATTACAAATTTATATGCATTCCTTTATCTTCTCCACCACAGCTATACCAGACCCACAGCTACCCAGACACTGTACTGTAATACTGTAATATAATACTGTACTATAATACTGTAATACTGTATTATAATACTGTACTATAATACTGTACTGTACCACTGTACTATAATACTGTCATACTGTACTATGATACTGTACTATAATACTGTACTGTAATACTGTACTGTAATACTGTATTATAATAATGTACTATAATACTGTACTGTACCACTGTACTATAATACTGTCATACTGTACTATGATACTGTACTATAATACTGTACTGTAATACTGTACTGTAATACTGTATTATAATAATGTACTATAATACTGTACTGTACCACTGTACTATAATACTGTCATACTGTACTATGATACTGTACTATAATACTGTACTGTAATATTGTATTATAATACTGTACTATAATACTGTACTGTACCACTGTACTATAATACTGTATTATACTACTGTATACTATACTACTGTACTGTAATACTGTACTATAATACTGTACTGTACCACTGTACTATAATACTGTACTATAATACTGTACTGTAATACTGTACTGTAATACTGTAGTATAATACTGTAGTTCCCAGGCTCTCACTTCAAGGTCAAATTTGTTTCCCTTTGTTACCTTTATCAGAGTGTCTTAAACATGTTCTATTGTATCATGTGTCAGGCCTATTTTCACACACACACACACACACACACACACACACACACACACACACACACACACACACACACACACACACACACACACACACACACACACACACACACACACACACACACACACACACACACACACACACACACACACACACACACACACACACACACACACACACACACACACACACACACACACACACACACACACACACACACACACACACACACACACACACACACACACACACACACACACACACACACACACACACACACACAAGCACAGACACAGATGCACATCAACGTACAGATACACAGGTACACTCAAATACTTTTTTCTTGACTGAGTCGGGAGAGAGTGACAAGGCACTGTGGGCTTGACTGCGCCCAGCTCTAAGTATCTTGGAAGAATGTGTGTGTGTGTGTGTGTGTGTGTGTGTGTGTGTGTGTGTGTGTGTGTGTGTGTGTGTGTGTGTGGGTGTGTGTGTGTGTGTGTGTGTGTGTGTGTGTGTGTGTGTGTGTGTGTGTGTGTGTGTGTGTGTGTGTGTGTGTGTGTGTGTGTGTGTGTGTGTGTGTGTGTGTGTGTGTGTGTGTGTGTGTGTGCGTGTGTGTGTGTGTCCTTGTTTTGGAGGGCTGGGCTGATCAAAGAATCACTTAAAGATTCAAGTAGCCTATACTTTGTTTCTGTCAAGATGACGCCAGTGATCAATCATCCTCATCATCATCATCATCATCCTCATCATCATCTTCGTTTTATGTCTCTATTTTCCCACTACAGTGAGGTTGGACGGGATCAATCAAAGAGCGAATGACCAGTGAGCTACGATACTGGTTTTGATCGGCTGGACTCACAAGAATGTGTGTGTGTCTGTGTCTGTGTCTGTGTGTGTGTGTGTGTGTGTGTGTGTGTGTGTGTGTGTGTGTGTGTGTGTGTGTGTGTGTGTGTGTGTGTGTGTGTGTGTGTGTGTGTGTGTGTGTGTGTGTGTGTGTGTGTGTGTGTGTGTGTGTGTGTGTGTGTGTGTGTGTGTGTGTGTGTGTGTGTGTGTGTGTGTGTGTGTGTGTGTGTGTGTGTGATAGAGAGAGTGTGATAGAGAGAGAGAGGAAGGGAGGCTGTGGACTGCTGAGCAGGTTGGCGG